>NW_008608996.1:44611-68813 GCF_000691845.1 Merops nubicus
CCCCCCCCGCCATGTGTTTTAAGTGGAAGCTTGAGAGCCTACCTGGGAAAAACTGTAAAAATTCACCCCTCTACTTCATTTATGGGGTTGTTGTTACACAAGCATACCATTGACATTCAGCTGTTCTCTTTTGCATCATCAAGAGGTCCTGATCTTTTATGCTACTGTAAATTTCACAATTCTGAGGGTCTGAATGAGTATCTCAGCAATTTTTAAGCCTATACAAGCAAATTCACTGAAGATTTATACAGTTTTTGTATTCACTATAAAACATCATTTATCTAACTCTAGTCCTGGATGGTATTTTCTGACTTATATGTGTTTTTAAGGTCAAAGTTTAACAAAACATTGTACTAATAGTTTCACAAGGTTGTCACGAAAAAACTTTGATTATTCTTTTTTTAAATGCCTTCAAGTTTTTATCTGAGCTATACAGAAAGGCTGTTAGGAATGCTGAAAAAATCATTTCAGCTGTTACATATCTTAGGAATATAAGCCTATATCCAACATATGACTTAGACATAAAATGCTGCTATTGCAACATGTGTATTTCAAGCATCTGGCACCCAGAGTGGAAATGGGAATCCCAGCCATGGGAAACTGGGTCATACCTGGATCACAAACTGTCAAGCAAGCAGATAGGCACCTGCATAAAGTAAGAATACTCTGCAAGGAAAACTTGAAATATATCAGCAGGTGTACTCTGAAAACTTAAATTCCATATTTTTTTAGACTTTAAAAAGCTACTGGAAATATTTGCTCTTGCTATTCATAAGGCTGTACACTTATTGGAGGAAGGCCCCCCCTTAATATTGCTATTCATTACACACAACACTCATCAGAATAAAGACAGTGCTGATTCATTTTTCTTCAGAGTAGCATTTTTCATCTGATGTCCTAAGAGCAGTCTATACTATGTAGAAAAGGGGAAGAGTTGAAGCTTTCCCCTTTTTATAGAAATTAGTTAATAGTTCATAATTTTATTCGGCTGGGAGGTTTTAACACTGAGAACTGAAGTGCTACACCTTAATTCTACTCTTAAACTTTGGTATCACCACCACTCCTTTGGAGAAAAACTATCACCCTTGACCAGCCTTCTATAATAAAACACCTAGGTCTGTGAATGAGGGGACAGCAGCAGAAGTCATCTAGCTTCATTTCATCAAAGCTTTCAAGAAAACATCCCAAAATGTCTTTGCAATGGTCTATGACATCTAGACACTATGGTCTAGATGGGCAGACTGCTAGACAGTTTAAAAATATTTTATTGTCAGATACTATAGGCAGGCAAAGATTTTTCTAGAGTAATCATTGTATTATTTTGAAATTGGGTCAAAATTATTATTTTTGACTCCACCTAGAGCTCAGTTTTGGAGTGCTGGAAAGATCAATAATCCGTAATCATTTTAGCATACTGAGAAAGCATAAATGCATAAGCTCCGCTTATTCACATGGCTTATGATTCTTTTTAACTAGATAGAAGGTAAAGTGGTGTAGGAGGTAAAAAACAGTGGTTAAAATAGTATTCCTCCAACATTTCACCTGTTTTCTGTGCAGCTGGAGAACAAGCTACTCTCCATAACATAACATATATCTCTTCAGAAAACAAGGTATTTAAGCATGCTACCCATGTTTTCTTATCACAAGGGCATTACCAGTTTCACTTACTTGATTTAACATCAGACAGCAGGTAAATGAGGCAAGATAAAAATAGAAAAAGCTCTTCAGTTTTAGTACAGCCACTCTGTCACCGATTGCCTTATAATCCAATAGTGAAGGTTATAACATCTTTAACTAATTAACACAAAATATAAACAATACAATGCAGAGCCATTTACTCTCTTGATAAGACATTGCAGTTAGGAATCTGTCTAGTAATTAATTAGCAAAACGCTTAAAGTACAAAGGGAAGAAACAAAAAAGAAACCACATTTTCAAGAGGACTGATTCGAGCTAGCAACACCTCCTTCAACGTGACTTAAAGAACGGTGAGAAAGTTAGGGTTTATCATCTTCCATTTGTTTTGCTGTAACTGTCTGTCCTGTGCTAACAGAAGTATATAGAAATATGACACAGCAGAATGACTGTTCCCAGTGCCACAGTTTCCTAGTTTTCCTGCTGATATATGTTCTGCTATCGTGTGGCAGGTGCAACCTTCCTGGCAAAAATCTAATAAAGTCCAGGGCTTGCCAGAGACCTGATAAAGATCAGTTCAGTGCCTCACAGCCATTAAATTGTGCCTCACGGTGATTACCAGAACCTCAGGGTCCAGACCCTTAGCTTGCCTTTGTTGTAGGCTTGGACCCAACAAATTAGAATGACCACAGTGCACACTGAGCCTGGGTGTAAACAGAGCAACACTAGAGAGCTGGTTCTCTTGCAGCAAGTGGACCTGGCAGCCAGACCCACCCCTTGGATATATGGGACACCATCCAAGGATACTTCTAGTGATTCAGTGAGTGAATATTTCTTTTGGATAAATCCTTGAGTGACTCGCTTACCCCTTTTGGGTACCCTTGTGCAGGAGATTTTCCCTTTGAGTAAGTGTGCATACATTTTGGCTCATCCTTCTAAAAAAGATACTCCTTAAAGCTTAGGAATTAGTTGTGTAGTAGTATATTCACAAGTGATATCCAAACTTGTAATTTAATTTTTTCATAAGGAATGACAAGTAACTTTGGTTATGATAAATCCACATTTGGGTAGACGCTGTCTTTTGTTGACTGCACGCCCCATTAGGAAGGATAAGGCCATTAGTAGGCATACAGGAAAGACTTTACCATCCCATTCCAAAGTATAAAGGAGAGAAATGAGGTGGCTAACAGCCAGAGGAACAAATAGATCAATGTTTTTACTCAAGGTATATGGTATAGCAAAGAAAGGAGTAAGCAGAGTTAGAAACCAGGTCATGGGGGAAGGAATAAGCCACATCATCAGTCCAATTCCAGTCATATAGTAATTGCCAAGGAAAAGCATCATTGCATACATAATCCTCTTTCTGTCAGGGTCTTGATGTTGTCCCACTGTTGCTGGGACCTCTGCTTGCAAAGGACAGTCAGGGAGCCCTTCTACTAACAAGAAACACCACATAAATAAACTGCCTCAGCCACTGGAAGCAGAGCCAGCCTTTATACTGTTCACTCTAGAGGCAGGGCACCTGGTGGTAATTCTAAAGGCAGGGCACCTGGTGGTGATTTCCATATTGGTTTTCACTCAAGGCTGGCCAGGCCTTGAGAGAAAACCAAGAGGAAGGTCTCTACTGCCTGGTTGTGGACATCATTCATATGTGAACCATGATTCAGGGCTTGGGGTTTAGACCCCAGCACTTCACTTGTAAAAGGAATAGAAGGTGTCACATCTTCTCCTGCACCTATTTCTGATAGTAAAAAAGAACCAAAATAAAAAAATTTGCTTGACTCCTGCAAGCATCCAGCTAGCTCCAACTGTTTATAAAAGTGTCAAATCAAGAAAATGAAAAGGAAATTATGAAATTGTTCTCCAAAGCACTTTTTAGTATGCCATTCCTTCTCAGATGATGCAATTGACCACAGTGACAAAATCACATTTCCAAATAATATACTATGTTACAGATTTTTATTGTATAACACCCTGTCAGATTTGTAGGTAGGAAAGTGACAAAATAGTGCATGTTTAGCAGTAGCAGTATGACTTAAAATATTGATAAAAGTGTGGAAGGCTAGCTGCAGAGACTGTAAGGAAACATTTTATATTCTTTCTTCCACTTATTAATCTTGGGGATTTATCGAAGGCTTAAAAATCTTAACCTAGAAGAATAATAGGGAAGCAGAGGCTGGTGATTTTCCTAGTCAGAGATTAATGAAAGTCTGCACTTGGACTTTTTAACTCTGCTCTTTCTTGAGAAACTGAGAAAAGCTTAGCCTTACCGGTTGGCCACACACCAAATAAAACTCCAAAATTAATTGCGATCCTACCTGTCCTCAACATTAGAAAACAAAAACAGGCAAGTGGTTCAATAGCACAAGGCTGGATAAAACTAAAGTTACAAACTCAGACAGAGAATTAGAATCTGAAACAAATCTTTCTGACTGTTATGAAGCTTTTTCTACTGACCATGGATCAGGTCTTGATAATTTAGGTATCATTAAAGATTATTAAGATTTGAGTTATCAAAAGAGAAATCAGGGTGCAGCTGTTTTTCTTATCAAAATGCTCTCACGACAAAAGCTTTTTAGTCCTGTGTATTTGAAATTAAAATGGTATAGAGTTAACAAGGATCATTTAACTGAGAAGGATTTTGTTTATGCATTCAGTTAGAAAAGAATTCAGATTTACTGTTTTGCTTCTTTTCAGTTTTCAGATGTGAAAAAAACCCCAAAGGTTTCTCCATTCTCTGCCATGCAAAAAGAAACACATTTCAGTGAACTTGATGTCTCCATAAATATATTTTCTCCTTCTCTATGTTATGTATTTTTTCTGAATCAAAAAGAACTTTTTTTTTGTAACGAAATGGAAAAATATAGCTTCCCTTTCAACCTTAACACTTTAGAATTTGACAGTGACATGTTAACTGCTGAAGTAAGAACGGGAAAATTCACATCTGATGAGGACTCCACTGCCACCTTAGTCCTATGTCCTTAAACAAGTTTCATTGGGAGCAAGTGAAGATTACAAACCTTACTTCACATGTAATGAATTTGTGTAGAGGTACATTACACACCTTCTGACTTCTGGGAAATAAAACCAGATAGAAAAATACTTCTTTTTTTTTTCTCCAGCTATAGCAGAGAACCAACCCTTGCTTCATCCTCAAAGACTTGGATAGACTTCAGTGACATCAAGTGAAATACAAAAATTCCAATTAACACCTTTTCATCTGGTTTCTTTTTCTTCCCAATAACTGCATCAACAGATGATGAGTTATTTAGCATTGTTTTGTTACATCTCATTACAAAGCAATTCTTCTTTAATTGGAGTCACTGTTATATCACTATGTTAAAATCAGGTTTCAGAAAAAAAAAAAACAAACAGCAAAATACATAATAAAATCCATAACAAAAACTAAGACTTTGTTTATACCCTTGTTTGCGATGTATGCTTAAAAATCTGTATGCCACATCGTGTAGTGAAGCCTAGAAGAGGATTCAGATGTCAAATCTTTCCACAGACTCCCGAACTGTAATTTTAAACTTCAGTTACTCCGCAGGATTCCAATTGAAACAAGCTAGTCAATGCACAAGTACTGGTATAAAAATCCACAGCTCATCTTTCAACAAATATTATAAGACCATTTATCAAGAATAGAATAGCAAGTAATTAGTTATCAAAAGGAATTAGAAAAAAAAAAAACTTTCTCAGGACCAGGTTCACGATCTTCCAGTATGCTCTCTCACTTTTAAAAAAATAAACTGTTCTCAAAACTGCTACAAAACTGAAAACCACAGTACAGACTTGACTGTAAATAAATCAAATCCAACACAGAGACATGATCGTGTTATTCTGTATTTCCATTTAAACAGTCAAAATGAAGCAGCCAAAAATCACAAAAATAATAAAAACCTCACATAATATGGTACAATAAACAAAAAAAAAAACACAATAAAATAATCTAAAAGTCTAAACAACTGACAGCATTTAATGATCAAAACTTTTAAGTCTACATTTACAATAGTACATCTAAAATCACCTTGTGTGTCTGAACTTGAAACCAGAACAAGCTGTGCAAAATACCAATATGCTTAGAGTGAATGAAAGGCAAATAGCACAATTTCTTCTTTCAGTAATGATAAGTGAAACTCATCCAAAGAACTCAAGTTGATCATGTTCATTCTTTCCTTCCTGGTGAGGAAAACCATAATTCACCACTCTGATTTTCTTTGGGTACACTGAACTATAAAAATCCTACTCCACATCGAAAAAATGGTCACAACCAGAAGTCCCACTTTCAAAATTCATTCTTCAACAGCAGAATTTAGAAATGCAAAGGATCCAAAATTGCCTCGAGACCATCCCTTCTCATATCTTCTCATTAAGGCTGCTGTTATTCCATTTAGGATTTGTGCAATGATATTACATTGCTGTGACATGATTAGCTGACTTTGACTGTCAAAGACAGTAAGGTGGGCTTTTTTTTTCCTAGTTCACCATATTGAGAAATCTAATTGTTTTTCAGGTTATTTCCAAGTCTGTGCTCATTCACCTCTAAACTTATCATGTCATGTTCTCATTTATTCTAAATTATTTTAGGTCAATTAAAAGACTCTTTTCCAGTCTTCTCAGATCCTTGCTTGAGATCAGACTAAGTTTCACCTTGTCTGAGCCCTAGATAAATTGTCTTGCCCTTAATGCCAGAGTTTTTTAGATTAAAATAAAATGTCATATAGCAATCCATCAATGTGGGACAGAAATTGTTACACTCAACCTCAAAATTCTTTCCCTGGCCTCAGTATTTCTTGGTTTTAGTAGAGTATTCCAGTGTATGATGTTTTACTAATGATAGTGGTGTCAGGTTCCCTTCAGACAAACATCTAGGAGCTCTTCTACGTCTGGATTACTTCATTTTCCAAATACATGGAAGGAAAAGACAGTGAACAGATTTTTTTATATATACTGAAGACATATATAACCTACTAGTCCTCTCTCAGCACGACCATTTATGTTTATACTGTGAGCCATTTTTTTTCCAGAATTGATCTACACTGGATATCAACTCATTATTTATATCTGTACTGCAGACACTACTTAATAAGTTAACAATCTTGTTAAGTTACCTCCTTACACTTTACCTTATCCTACATTCCACCACTCCGATGCCAAAAGGCAGCGCCTGATAAATTTGTCTCAAAGAGAAAACCTTTTTTTCAAAAGCACATGATAGATTAGAACCCCCAGACTTCAAACGTTCTCCAAATTTCATGACAGAAAGTAAGGTGAAAAAGTATGAGGGCTCTTCTTGATGAATGAACAAGGAAAAGCAGAACAAGCTATTCATCTTTCTTACCCAGCTATTTCTACATTGTACATTCCCATCCTACATTATGTGCATATTACAAGCTAACCATCTCCTCTCCATCAGGTGAAACAACACATTTTCTGAGAAGGAAAACTGCACCACAGAACTGAATGGATTAAGTTCTTCCATTAAAAAATATCAAAATATATGAAGCAACATTAAAACCATTACTTTTACTGACTGCTTATACCCATTAAGAAGGCTGTACCAACAGTGTACAATCCTATTAATGCTGAATTTTCCACATGAGGTACCTTCTAAACTTATTCTGGTTTAGGAGATCTAGTAAGATTGCAGCCTGTGGCTTCAGAATGTACACTCCCTGGAGCTATCTGAAATAAACAATGTTAGAATCCAATTTTTGTCCAAGAAGGCTGTGTGCAGCCATTGCTAAATACTGATATTTCTGGTCATTTACACACAAATGAAATTAAATTGATAATGCTGCTGTTTTGACATTACAATTTATGTTTTATAACTATGGCTTTGTGGTTGCTGTGTTCTCCAAGCAATTCTGAAATCAGCTTCTGTACAGTATAATACTTGAGTCATTCTATTAAGGAACATTGATATAAATTTGAGCTCCTTTATCATTCACATTTCTTTCTGCAGTGATTAAAGATTCTATGGAAATACAAATAATGATCAGTCATTCATTCTAGAAAAAAACCAATCTGTTTCTTAGGCACTCTAAGCTTAAGCTTAGTGACTATGTTTCACTGCTGATTAAAATAAGAACTACTTTGCAGTAATTGGCATTCTGTGAATTGAAAGTATAGCTGAAGGAAAGACACATTCTTTCCCTTACTTTTTGTACTTTCACAACCTTTGCTTAAAGGTAGAAAATAATTAATCTCAGGTCTTTAATAATGATTAAAATATTAAAGTAAGCGATAACATCAGATGAATCCCACTTACGCAATAACATATTACACATTAATGGATTTGCCATCCTCATTCATCTAACTGAAGACCATGTTTTTGAGAGTTATCAACCCAAGATGCTTCAGACTCATTAGACATCTCAGTAAGGAAATAGTAAGTAACTTGACCTTTTTCCTGTCTCATCTAAACTGCTTTAGGATTGTGCTTTAAGATACATGTATAGGTGAGAACAACTGCAGATTCTTCTGGCTTGTGGATTGAGGTGTCCAGACAAGGCAGTCCAAACTGAGAGCTGTACTCTTCCTGTTGCCTGGACTCTGTTCCTAGGCAATTTCAGCTTATGTCCTTGGACCATCTGACAGTATTAGTAGTTTAACCACATTAAGTATTTTTCATTTGGAACCCATAAATAAAAGGGTTTTTTTCCATTCATTGTCTGCCTTCGTCTCATTATGCTTTCCCCAGACTAAGAGACAAATAATTCCTCAGGTCTCCCAGTGTTACATGAAACACAAATAATGCATTGAATGACAGACCTAGGATCTGCTCCTCCTCTCTCTTATGCCTCAGAAAGAGCATTACCAAATTAATTCCTGTGATGTAGTCAAAAGTGACAAGAAAGAGACGTTAAAAAGAGCATGTTATTGTCAGTGCAGCTTTCTCTTAGGGGATCTACACCTTAACTTCTTCAAAGCAGAATAATTAAAAATTCACTCCACTACCTTTATCTAAAATTCAGAAAGAGAGAGCACAGAAACAGACCAAACAGTGAAACAGAGGCTGTGACTTACTGAAGCATTGGATAATAGTGCAAGAGTACTGTAAAAAAAAAACAATTGACAAATTAGATTAAACGGTGAAGCTGAAACTAGGATTATTTGGGGACAAAATTGTATATAATTTTCCATTCTTAATTGCAAGACAATCCTAGGAAGCCAGTAAGAAAAAGCAAGCTTTACTAATTTTCCTTTAATACATTGTGATTGAACCTCTGCCACCCTATTCTTCAGGGATAACCCGATCTTACTGGTCCAGAGAGAAAAATTACCAGATTTCTACAAGGTTTGTGGGCCTATATTGACAGAATTGGATTTCTGCTCTTTTCTATTACCTGAACTCCTTCTTTTTATGTTATTTCTTTCTCTTCCTTTGCTTCTTTTCAAAGACAATTGGATTTAGCCAGTAAAGAATGATTCTTTGCATTGCTGCTGTGAATCTGCCACTAAAGCAAGCTAAAAAATCAACACCTGAAGCGCCCTGATGCTTTTGTGAATTTACCAGATCTTTGGCAGTCTTCTAACAGTACCTCTTATACCTCTGTTCCAGGCTATCAGCATGAGTCCAGAATAGAAGCTGTGTATCTTCTATGTCACTCCTTAGTCTTCCTACTCATGTGCAAAGTCTTTGGTATATCCATTGTCAAGAAAGCAAGACTGGACTCAGACAACAACAGCAGCAACATCAGCTGTAGCACATTGATTGTCTTAGCTCCACCACTTTTCCCCCAGCATGATGGTGAACACCATCTGCACTCAGGATTTTATTACTACTCTACTACAGTGGAAATATCATTTAAAACAAATTTTGCTCCTTCTGTAATGCTAACAAAAGTTGTGGTGGGGTGACCCCAGCCAACAGCCAACAACCAACCAAGCCCCTCACCCTTTTGCATCTCCTGCAGGAGGGCGAGAAAACAGAAGGCAGGTGGGAAGATTCATTGAACAAGGTAATGACAGTTCAATACAGAAAGCAAAAGCTGTGTAAGCAAGCAAAGCAGAGAAATTAATTCGTTACTTCCCACTGGCAGGCAGATATTTAGCCTCTTCCAGGAAAGCACGGCTTCAGCACAGGTAATGATTGCCTGGGAAGACAAACACCACAACCACAAATACCCTCTCTTCCCCCTCCTTTCCTTGGTGCTTTACTGCTGAGCACATCATTCTATGGTGTGGAATATCCCATCAGTCAGTTTGGACCAGCTGTCCCAGCTCTGTCCCCTCCCAGTCTTTTGCTCACCACCAGCCTACTCTCTGGGGGTGGGGAGGGTAGAGAGAATGCCTTTACACCGTGCAAGCAGTGTTCAATAGCCAAAGCACTGCTGTGTTACCACAATATCTTAGTCACAAATACAAAGCACAGTGCCACATGGGCTGCTATGAATAAGTTAACTCCATCCCAGTCAGATCTAATTAATGATTTTTTGAGGCAGCTTGCTATGGGAGTTAGAAGGTAGAGACCAAAAACTCAGAATCTGCCATAAAATCTTAATGTTCTCCAGTGATGGTGCAAACATTTTTGATTCTCTGGTCCTCCTTATTCTTTCAAAATAAACTCCACTATTTTCACAATTCAGACCTCTTGTGCACAGGGCTTTCTCTATTATACGAAGCAAGAAGAAAACAGCCAGTGGGACTTTTACTCTTTTATCTGTTTATAGAGAACTCATGGGCATCCTTGTAGATACCAGCAACAGCTTCCTCAGCAAACCTCCAAAACAGCAGAAAAACTGATCATCATCCCAACCATTTGAAAAAAGTAAACAGGAAAGCAAGTATGACAGCATGTTTTCTTATCTTAAATGTCCTACCACAGATGTTTAGCAAGCTAATATAAATTATTCCTTCCAGGAAAACTTCAAACTTTGGGAAATAGATTGGTTTAACTATTTAACAAGAAAATCCATCTTAAATTTAAGCATGGAAATTTCCAGGACAAAGTGAGGAAGACCACCTCTCTAGCCATAAAAGCTCTTCACCATCCTGCTATATTCCTGGGCATAATTCTTTATTCTGGTGCTGTGCCCTTCTACTGTATTCTGTTTCTATGCATAAGAGCTGACATATGATGAAGAATCAAGGTACTGGAAAATAATTTTGCAGTCTGAATTCTGCAGCAGCTTTATAAGTGTCTGTCACTCATCATCTCGATATCCATTAGCTTTTTTTTGTTTGTTTGTTTGTTTGGTTTGTTTGTTTGTTTGTTTGTTTGTTTGTTTTCCCCCTTTTTCTCCTGGTGTGTCTATGAAAAGAGTTGGATCTTGTATCAACAGGAGCAAAATTTCCTTCACAAGAACTTTTTGTAGTTTTTATCAGCACTTTTAGGAATTAGAAATAAGGCTGATTATTTAAAAAAAAAAAAAAAGGCAAAAGTACATAGCTAAACTCACTATGACATAATCCAGCTGCATTGATTTATGATCAAATTTTCATATGTATCTTTGGACTCTGCTAGGAGAGGTAGTTCTTAAACAGGACCACATTTAATTTCACCTGTACTAAGTGAGGTCTAAAAATCTCTGAAACAGCAAACTAGAGAGCCCATTGTAGGCTTTGTATTTCATTAGTTTGAATATACAGCATTTGTACATTTCTCTGTTTAGCTCAAGCTTACCTGGAAGGGTACACTTTTTTTGCTAAACATCAACAACATCTGCTTGCTTTTTCACACCTTTGTCTCTATTTCTGCAATCAAATGAATAGTTTATAATTCGGGATAGAACTGGTGGTGAAGAAAGGTTCCAGGAAAACCTCCAAGAAAAGCACAGGACTACAGCTGGGCTAATATGAATCCCATAAACCATAGCTTCCAAGCTGTCCTTAGCCATTCTGAGTGCAGCTCACACTGCTGTCAAGTTTCAGATTGTTCGTTATCTGATTGCTCAGTGTTTCACTGCCATCATGTCATTCTGTAGTACTGTTCTCCTCACGTGACAGAAGCCCCACATTGCATTGTTCTGTGTTTATCTGAATTGGTTGACTTGGTATCCAGCATCAGTGTTTGCATCTGTTATTCCTGCTAAATGCTGCTGTTTCTTGGTACCATGTTTTGACTATATCCCATGGCAAATTGCTTTTGGAACCAAAAGAACATCCTAATGGGAAGAGCTTCAGTAAGACTACCGAGCCTGTGTTACATCTAAAACGAGAGGCATTTTGGAGAGATGTGTAAAGCTGAGGAAAGCAGTTTTTCATCCGTCCTTCTGTTTCTGGCAGTCTCACTCCTCACTCATCTTTCTTCCAGTCTCCTGCTTATGCTCACCCTCAGGGCAGTTGTCAGTCTCCCTGGCAGCTGTGGTTTTTTTCTGCCATGAGTGAAACCTCATATCCCCAAAATTAATGGTCAACCAATTAGACACAGCTGGGAGCTGGCTCTTCAGTCCCTCACTTGCTGTCACGGATTGAAGCACACTTCACAAGGTACACACTCGATTGAAATTAACACCACTATGAGCATACAAATCTGTAATTTCCCAGAAAATTCCTGTAACCTTAACTAAAAGCTGATACATTGTTAAATTTCTTAATGAAAGTTGTACTTTTTAGTGTCAGTTCACTTTATATTTGAAGAATAAAAGTAACTCAGATATTTTCCATTTGCATCAGCTAACTGCTAACAAATGATCAACTCCTGTAATATTTCTCTCTGATATTTCAATCTCTAGAGGTACTAGATAGTTATTATCTTAAAACTGTAGGACTGAGCCATGTATCTCCTTAACATTTACTGAACAAAGGTCCATCATTTGCAGTCTTGTCAGTATCTTTACCTTCCCTTCTTACTGCACTCACATGGTCTTGCAAGAAGATACTTTTGTTATTTATATATTTAATGTTTCCTTATGCTTTCAACATGATGAAAATACTCAAGTCATGTAAAACAACTGACCTTTAAAGCTGGGGCAATAAGAACATGTTACAGTATATTATGCAAATATTGTTGTTATAAAGAATTCAGTACACTGGAAATGTCAGAGTAAGGAAACAATTTATTTTATTTGAAATGTGATTTAGATTTATGAAGTTTCTCTCACTTTAAATGAGATTACTTTCCAATTAATTTTACAACTAATTGTTTTTAAACATAAATGTTTTTAGTTACAGCAGTTTCATTCAGAACACCAGCTAATATAGTTTTAGTAAATGTTTCTGTACATCTATAATTCTTTCTGCATGAAATTCTTTTCTTCTTTAGATATTACCTTAATTTCATCCCTGCTCCTACCCATCTACTTGCTCACTGAGTCATCACAACCACACTTTGTGCCAAAGTGCCTTACACATGTATAAAGAGGGAGCTGGAACTAGAGCATTTTTCTCCTCATTCATATCTCCACATGACAGCAGAGTACAATTACTCTAACTTTTTTATTATTATTTGGGGATCAGGACACACCAATGCTCTGCAGAGTTGGAATTGTTTCTCCTTCTTTGTCTCTGCACAGTTTAACACATATAATACTGGTCAGTGGCACTGGTGGGACTGCAGGTCAAAGGGGATGAATTACAGGTAACTTTCTCTAGTACTTTCACTAGTATTTTTCCCAATTTCTTCCTTCAGGGTGAAATCATGAGTTTCCAGGAACAGAGCTCTTGCCCTGAGCAGTACCCACGATGAAGCTCTTTGCAAACTGACTTTGAATTTACAGTTTTACTTACGAAATCTTTGGCTTCAAACGGAAATTAGATTGACTGCTGTCTTTTATCCTCCCACAGCAGTATACAAGCAATATACTAACATGCAGAATACAATGGACATTAAAGTCCTCTGGCCACCTTTAGACAGATTTGGTATTGTTTTAATTGTAGAGTCTGGCTTGCAACTGAATAACAGGGAGCAAATATTACAAGTTTTCCAGGCTGTACAATGACAAGAAGTTTTACATTTTAAAAGATGCTCAAAGAGAACAAAAAGTTTTACTACTTATAATCAGGAATCTACATTATTTTTCTGCTCTCCTCTTGCAGCTTCTTGTCTTAGATTTCACTAAAAGATTACAGTTTTGACTAATATTAGACAGAATAGGGATATTTCCATACTAACAGGCAAAGAATTTTTAGTGATGGTGTTTATGATAGACACTTGGGAATTCTTTTCTGCAGCTAATCAAAGCCATTTCCCAGGACAGCACAGCAATATGACCATCAGCATTTATATGAATTAAAGATTTATATTACAGATTTCTAAGATGTTATTCCTATTATGTGATGGTGTGCATGAAGGGATTAAGACTTAATGCAAAATTCCAAGCAATAAACTCAAATAAATCATATAATAGAGTGATCTAGTTAACTCGGAATTTTAGAGTTAATTTGAAAACGTTTTACTGGTAGAATTGATGCTGTTGATCAGGTAACATACCTGTTTTCACTAGTTCAATATTTTTTGGTTTGATATAGTCTGAAATACCTCAAGTCAGGTAACAGTGACAAAATTTAACTCTCAGACAAAACAGCTTTGCTGAAAAAAGACTTGGATATCCATTCGAGGACAACAGTCTTCTTAGGGGAAAAAAACTCCACCTTGACTTTCACGATTTCTTGACTTAGAAACATATTCAAGTGATTTTGTTGCCATGTATGAATTCAATATAGAAATTAAAAGACTTAAGAAGAAGGAAAGAGATAATTAATTCTTTTTGCTACAAGAAAAGTCTTGTGTTTTCTTACAGAAGAGTTCAGTTTCTTCCCACTGTCCACAACTTCATTTCAGGAATCATAGAATCATAGAATCCTTTAGGTTGGAAGGGACCTTCAAGATCATCAAGTCCAACCATTGAGGCATTAGGGCTCTAAAGACTCCTGTAATGATTTAAATGCTGGAGATAATCAAGCTTAGGTATTTCCTTCTGCAGAAAACAAAACAAAACAAAACAAAAGCAACCAAAAAAATAAACAGTAAAAAGATCTTAGGGTAAGTACAGCCAGTTTACCATTACTAATGGTTTCTCAGACTTCTCCAGGATACTGGAAGTGCTTCTTTCCTCAAGAAAAGCAGCCGTAAAATTCAAGAACTAAAAAAAATAAATCACAACTAAATCAACAACTAAATTCACAAACCAAACCCTAGAAGAAGGAAAACTTGAAAACTTAAACAATCTTCTAAACCTCGTCAGTCCTCTTTAACCTTCAGTCACTTCTTTACAACTAAAAATCCCCTACAACTCAGAAGCATTCTCAGCCAGCTTGTTGAGGAGGACTTCAAAGTTTGAGTAGTATAAAAAACTTTAGCATCACTATTATTAGGCTTGATGTGCCTTGAATAAATTTCCCAAATACTTTAACAACAGTCATTCTTGTGATATTAATCTTTGCAAACAACACAAATAAAAAGGCACTCTTCACTTTGGTCCAAAAAGTCTCTATATTGGTTTACCTAAACTTGCTTTAACTCCTTTGATGTTCAAAGATTCCAGATACATACAAATGTAATTGATGCATAAATTTAATCCAATAAAGCAAACCATTATCTGAGTTGTTTCATATAACTCATGACACACTTCAGTTGTCATATATGCTAAAATTGATTGAAATCCTGACTGTACTTGCCTTGAGAAAAACAGAGAAATCCTAACTCTTTTGATCACGAAAAATAAATGTTGGCTGTTTTTTTTTCCTAGTAAGCGCAGGTTTCATATTAGCAGTGAATTTCTAATCAAGGTAATATGATATAATCTCATTTCTTACTCTGAAGCAGAAAAATATGCAATCTCTAGCAACTTCTTCTGAGGGCAAATACAATTCATAATGAAAATTAATTTCATATTTCTATTTCCTATCTCTTACAAATAACAAATACTTGTAACACAAGGACAGATGTTTTTAATATATTCTGTTATCAGATTAGAAACACAAGCAAAATGGATGGAACAAAATCCACTAGAATAAAGGATTCAATGCATAATGCTACAGTCCTATTAGCATAACAAAAATGTGTAAATTATGTTGGTGCTGAGAAAATTTGGAATATTCTTTAAATGGAATCCAGACGGAAGGTATTTGAGAATGTTATGAAACCCACTCTTCACATTCCATTACTAAAACAAGAAATCACTTAGTAGTAAACAGTTGCTCTGAATCAAAACTCATTGGAGAATATTGTAAGAAAGCAAGCAAAGCTTATCTTTAGAAATTATCTACCTTAAAAATACGTGTTGTAACAGTTCTATTTTCTAAATATGAAATTAGAGCTCTGAGATTCCTTCAATACTACCATTTGCCATTAGAAACAAACAAATAGAAAAAAACCCCCTACGTTTTAAAATAACATGATGGATAGGATGGAAGAAATATATTTTATTACACAAATAATGCTGGACTTCCTAATACTATAACTGATGAATTTTGACAACTGTTTTAGAACTTAAATCTAGCAAACCTTCATAACACAGCCATGAAGATACACTCATTACATTTATGTAAGACTACACTTCATACATTAAATTCAATTTCCTAGTGAAATATCATCATACTATTGCAAGGTGATAAGATTTACTTTATTTTCCCCATCAGATTCCCTTATTATGTGGAAGTTGCATGTGTTTCCAAGATAAAGCTGAAGTTAATCCAGGTTAAACTGGAGAAAATCCAAGGTAATCCTGAAATTAATGTGGAAGTTGCATCAGCTTCTGGTCTTGAAAATATTTTTTAAAAATTTTCAAAGACTTCTTAAGGGAAGCAGTCAGCTCATCTAATTTCTGCTAACTAAAAACTTAAGCATCTTCTTTTCATTAGCAGGCTCTCTTCTTAGTTAGAGAAAAGATGTGAGCACCGCATAGAAACAATTTCTGTCACCCTAAAAAAAAAAAAAACACTTGAGAAGTTAGAGCACTATCTAGGGAAGAATCTGTCTCTTGACATATTATCTAGATAAAGTGCATCATCTATTACTTAGACTGAATTCAGAATTTCCAGGCAGCTAAAGCTCCTGAAGACTAAATTCAGACTGACTCATAATGAGTACATAATCTCATCAATAAGTCTAAAATATAAAAATCTCCTATGTTTTAGTTATATGACTCCTTTTATTCTGAATAGGAAGAGTTCAGATAGAGAGGGAAAATATTTATCCCAAGGCTGTATTTATGAAACAAAAGCTTCCCTCATCAGTCTTTGTTTTGCTAAGTACATCAAACTTTTATTATTCAATCTACTGTTCCATCTCAGGCATTTGTTCTGGCCTGAATTACATACTGATGACAAGAACTGTCATTTGTAACCTCTCATTCATGCAGGAGCGGTATGTTCCTTTTATTTTTTTTATTTTTACAGCAGGATATTAGACTTTTCTAATTCTTCTGTGATTATCTAGAACTTCCTCTTGAGTTCCATGTGAACACCCAGTAAAACTTCAGTGGACTGGTGGAGCATACAATTATGGATTTTAAACTGTTTCTGAAGTAAATGAGAAATATATAATCAAAATCTGAGGTTTTTCTGCATGTGTGTATCTGTCTCTTCATCCTTCTCTAACTTTCCAAAAGACCTTTAAAAGCAGTGTACAAACTCAATTAAGCAAAACACAGTGAGATTGAGTTTCAGATATAAACAGATCCTCTGTATTTTGTGAAAACAAGGGGACAAACAGAGGTTCCATGTGAATACCTTCCAAAGGCTGTAGCATGGATTCAGCTTTCTGTGGATGTCAGAAAATCTGAGCTAATCTTAAAGTTCTTTGGAGATCATACACAAACTTAATCCCTCATAAAAAAAAAAAAATTATATCTCTGTGGTTTCATCTGTGTAATCTTATGTAGCTTAGTAGGGATGGGCTTCCTTAGCTCTGCCTAAAGATGATTTACTTGTTAACAATGATCACAACACTGAACATTTCAACAGAAATACTGAAATCAGATACTTATACTCCAGTTTTTCTATCACTTTTCAAAGCTGAAATACAATTTAGGGTAGTCTCCAGTTTACGTTTGCAGTGTTCAGGTTCTAAGTGGCAAAGGTTGATAGTAAAGTTGATGCTTTATAAAATACAGCACTAGTGAGAGGAGCTCCAAGGACCACTTCCCTTTACAGCAGTACCCTTCATTGTCTTCCATTCATATGTTAAAAATCCTGCTTTCAAATACACATACACAATTCAAATACTTTCCTCACAAAAGAACCCAAATCTGGGAAAAGCTTAATTTTTCTGTATTTGAAATAAAAACATATTGAATAAGACAAAACCACTATGCTGCTTGGCATAGGTGAGATACAAAGAACCAAGAGAAAAATACTGGGAGAGAAAACCTGATAAATAATTTGAGATGTGCCTCATTATTCTTTTTTCCAAAGAAAGTGTTCTAAAGGAAATGAAAGAAATTGTTTAGAAAACTGTTTTTAACCCCCTAAAAACTGTATTTCAGTTACATCTGAATTGTAATTGCATAGAAGGAAAGATTCCAGCAAATGGTTAATGATTTAATTTAAAAACTCTTCACTATGAAATTAACAAATATAATTTAATTGCAATTTCTTGCATGATTAATAGGCTAGATTTTCCTCCTTAATTCCATCATGCAGTCTGTTAAATATGGCCTTTTTGTTAAATTATTTTAATTTCCTGAGAGATCAAGCTGCTATTGCATGCAGATTGTGTTACCTAACACCTCATATTATTATTTCTAATTTTCGTATCTATTTGATTAACTGTTTACTTTGATCAGTCTTATGCACTAGGAAGACACAAGCTGATCATCTTTATGCCCTCAAGTAGAACTGCTTGGACTGAGGGAGTATGATGATGGGATTCAGAACACAGAAATGTGCTAATGTAAAGTTAACTGTATTATAAAATCTTAAATACTACTGAAATTTATCCCGCTTTTAATTTTAATAGTGAAATAAAAATCACAGACAGACAATCAACCATAGGCACATATGTTTACTAGACGTATTGCAAAATGAGAAAGTGATTTGGGGATTTAGTGATTAGCTTTTTTCCCACGGATACTTACGTTTAAAGGTGTTATGGTTATGAGTCTCATGCATTGCCTTGCATGTGAAGTCTTTCCTTCAAGATTCGTTCTTACACATGCAAAAATTATGTAGAGTGGTGAAGCCATCACTCTACATAAGTCTTGCTCCAGGGGAAGGAATTCTTTGCAGCCTGATAGGATGTGGAAATGAGCCATGAAAATAAGCAAAACCCTAAGATCTTGAAGGCTTCTCAGAAGGCACTCGGGGTAGATGCATTGACAGGGCTGCTGGGTTTGGTGTCATGTTCATGAGCACGAAGCCACGCTAAGGGAGCACATCATGCTGGGCACTCCAGTTTTGCAGCTGTCTGAATCCATGAGACAGAGCAGTACTGACATGGGTGCTGTTCAGAGAGGAGAGGCTGGTAATGCACACAGATCCTCTTTGCAACCACTTCTAATCCAAAACAGTGGCTTAGAACCAGCAACATTCAAATAGATTCTCTTTTGAGGTTCTTACCAAGAAGAACTTGTAAGCACGTGTACTAGCACTGAGTCATGCCTGTTTTACCACACAGGCACATTCCCTGGATACTTCAGACAATTCAAAGTTTATTTACAGTACAGAATTAAACAAGGCTGTACTTAACCACCTCAATTTGCTATCAGGGAGTCTACAAAGCGGTTCCCCCAAAACCATACCCACTGTGCTCCATCTTCTCAAGGAAATCTCAGTGTTTGGGAGTGAGAAATGCAGAGTGACAGCTGATCACAAAATTTTACTTGAGTTTTCCACATAGAAAGATATGAGGGCTATACCTTTCACTCCAGGAGAAGTCTTTGATGTAGAAGCCACTGGTGCCTCATGGAAGAGATGGAAATTGGTATGGAGAAACAAAATGCATGTACCTAGAAAAGAGATAGGAAAGTTGTACTTTCAGTGGAGCCGTACTGTTCACTCTTCCCTCCTGTTTTTACTGATTGTTTAGCTAATGCCCAACAATTATCTGTGAAAGGGAAACTGCTTAAACAATTTTCAAAGACATTCGTCTTTATTCCTCTAAATATATTATATGAGTATTTGACTTTTCTAGGTTAATTTTAAAATATATAAATTTTTATTCTTATTTTAAATGCCGTTATAGGCACATGGCCTTTCCCATTTTACTGTAGTGTATTTTACTGTTATTGCTTAGCAGAAACTTTTTTAAAAACAGAATCTATGAAAAATTTATCTATTTGCTTACTGAAAAGATTTTAAATATTTATCTTTTTTTCCCTACAATATCATTAAATGATTACTTAAGTGATTTAAGACTCAGAAAAAGTATCGTCTAGCAAAATGTCAAATGATATGAACAGAGACTGGTAACAAACACTGCTAATCCAGCCTTACACTCTTCAATATAGTGGATACAGTCTAAAAATTCTCTTTTAATTTCACCTTTATTTACTCAAGCCATAAACTTACCCAACTTCTAACTTTTATTACTGCCAGACACGTACATGCAGCTACTCCAGATGATCTAGGTTGAGAAAATTTCTAAGTTTCTTACAAATGTCATAATAATAAGCTCAATGTTAAACTGTGTGATCTTGAACCTCATTTCATTAGCAATTTTCTAAACACATGCTATATACATGTTCCTGAAAAACAGCTGAAAATTACACTTCATAGGCAGAGAGATAAACGGTAAGTGCACTGAACTGTAAACTTCTAGAGTGGTTAACAACAACAAGCGTGGCTAGTAACTGAATTTCTACTCTCTCTGCAAAATCTGATTTCAAATTATAAGATATTTGATAGTATATGTTTATATTGTGCATTTACTGAATTGTAAAAGCCTCACAAAACAAGGTGCCCTTAAGGCAGAAACAGGCAGTGTAGCATCGTGTCAGCCCCTCAATATTATTTCAGTGTTTGAAGCCAGTATGCTCAAGATGCACAAGTAGTGTGGGACCAACACACATTTTGTGAGCTAAATAAGGCTTCCATTTTTTATACAAAAAGTAAAAGAAAGGTAAAGACAGTCAGTACTCTGCCACACATTTGATAACCACATTCTACTGTCTGCTCTGGGCTCTTAACATAGACAGAAAGATATGTGTCAGAGAGATGCAGAACTGAGCTTTGATGTTTATTATGGTCCCTTCATCTAGACTGAAACCAGACAGTCAGGTTTCACAAAGTATTCACAGAAAGTAACTCATTCCAGTAATTTGATTTAATTGACTGAATGAATCAACAGTGTTGTTATTTCTGTAAAAAGCTGGCCCCGTTTTTAAGATATTAACAGAATGATAGTTAATCAAATCAGTTTCATTCTAAATTTCTCTACAGATTAGTAAAACTGGAGTAATTTATAGACATTTCCACATTCCAGCTGCACCACTTTTTACTGGGCAGCATTTTCTGAGAGAGTGGTCCACAACAAGTACGTGTCAGCACAGCTTATGACAGAGAAAGCCATGCAATAGAAGAGAAAATCTATACACATTTGCAGTGAAAACTAAAGATGCATGCTTCGTTATACAGATAGCATATATATACACACACATTTTTACATTTATGCTTTGCTTGATGCAATTGTGAATTACAGTCTTTTGCAAAGAGAGTGAGAAGGTTATGAAAACATAGAATGATATGTCCTTTAGAATAGGATTTGTAAAATTATTGTTCACAATATGCAATAAGAATCTTTTTTTTTTTCTGCTGAATGACAGAAAAAAGTTAAATAACAGAATCTAGGGGTTTAGAAACATTTACTGTGTCAGACAATCCAATAGAAAAGGGCTCTACTGTATTATTACATTTTTTGCCATTGGGGAGACCATATATGGCATCATATTTTTTCAGTGCTAGTATTTTTCATACAAAAGACAGTAATATAGCTTTTGAAATTTGATAGGTATTAAGATAAAGAATCTAATTCTAAATTTAACTCGAAGATTTCTTGAAGCTCACATATGCACTGCATTGGGGGAATTATACATTTATTAGTTTCAGTTCACTCTTTTTTTGGCACTGAAATTTTCTATGTGGTTCTTTTCCACAACTTGTTCAAGGAGGGCTGATTTTTTTTTTTTTTTTTTTTTTAAAGTTTAATAAAAAAAACTATTTTGGACTACAACTCTTCATGACAATTAACAGCCTAAAGTGCATGCTAGAGAAAAAAAAAGTCTTATAGTACAGCCTTGACAATGCAAGGTCTAACATGCTTTTGACACTGGATATGTGTGTTGTGGATAAACAGTGTCAGAACAAAACCATTAGATAGCAATGCACAGTCATACAAGTGAAGCTCTGTAGAACTCCTCAAAAGTCTGACAACATGCACCTGGTTACAGGCTCCAGTGTTCAGTTTACATCAGAAAGAACATGGGGCATTGTCTTAACATGTACCAAAATGATCTGAGGCACATCAGAGTTAAAAAGAAGTACCAGATGCAGTGCAGCGCTGTAGGATACAGCAGCATATTCCCTGAATAATACTTTCTACATATGCTCTAACCTAAAACAAAGGCCTATTGCACATTGACTGCAGCAAGCCATGGTTACTTTTGTATTAAAAAAAACCCAAAACTGGCCTAACAGAGTAGAATATACCTGTGTCTAATGTCACTCTTCCCTGTGAGTAGAAAACTGTCCCACAGGCCAAACTGTAGTCAGATTTTCTAGGATAAGCAATGGTCAAATCTGGGGATTGTACAAGACTCCTTGCTGAACACATGCAGAAGCTATCGAGATCAGTTCAAATCACTGATTTTAATCGTCCCTACACTAATGACCTACTTCCATGGAACATGAGTATTTTACAGAGGTCTTACCGTGGTAAAGCAACTGAATAATACAGACAACATACCTGAAAAAAGAGAGACAGAAAAGCCAAGCCAGAGCTTGAATCTTCAATCGTCACTCGTATAAACACTTGTGATAAATGCAACGTATGAAAGTGATAGAGAGAGCCTAGATTAATAAGAAAAAATGAGATAATTTGAAACACTTTTTTCTTAGGATTTGTGCCTTCCAAGATCTCTCACATGCCTGTGAATTAATGTATCTATGCTCAAGACAGAATTTCTATTCTTCTTTTTAAGTTTTTGTCCAAATAAGCAAACCGCAGACCTGAAGTTTCTACCTCCTCGGAGTCCCAAGGCAGCACCTGTGTGCGTGAACAAGAAGCATTCAGAAGAACCTAGATGCTGAAACCTTTCAAGAACCATGATTCAATGAAGAGTGGCATGTTTGCAACCTACAGTTTATAACTTTTGGAGTTTCAGAAATCTGACCAGACACAGCCAGAGACAGAAACGCTGGGTTCACTTTAAGTGGACTGACCAAGCACAGTGCTGTTCAGGAAGGGACTAGCTCAAGATCAGGTTATAGAGAGAAAAAGCTCCATTAAACCTTTGAGGTGAAAATGTCCTTCCTGCCTTCGTTAGCCTCTTCTCAGTGTTTTCCTTTCCTGAGATCACTGGAAACTTGCAGCATCTGATTTACTCTGCTGCTTAACAGATGGGCTCTGCTGGCAACTTCCATGGTCTGAGTGCCGTTCTTGGCTGTTGCTCCAGAATAAGGCAATGCTCTTCTCACCTTGTTTAGTGATTTTAATTTGTCTGCCAGGTTTCTCTATTCCAGTTAATAAATACAAAAAAATTACCCAGAAAGCTTTATTGAAAATATTTTTATAACTTAAAATTACAAATAACTGTTAAACATAAATATGTAAGAAAAACAAAAGACTTTTATTTTGAACCTTTGTATTTGATCATTTGAAAGTTATGAGGAGGAGGAAAAAATCTTGGTCCTTACCCCCAACAAACGAATGAATTCAAATCTCCTCTGTTTCGAGCTGATGATTGAAATATTTTGTGATTATACTTAAAATGAACAGTAGCTTTTTTCCTGTGGCTGTATTTTAGTAAGGACAATCCAAGGTTAGTTAGGCACTGCTACAGAGCATGCAGTTCATGCACAGACATCTTCTGCTTTCAGATGGATGGAGACAGCTAATGACTGGCTGTGGGGCACGTCTCAGGTTTACATAGAGGCCAGAAATCAGGCACATGTCTGCGCCTACTTTTCCTAACAGATTTGCTCCACAACTCTTGTGAGTTTTTTTTTATTATTGTTCTGAACTACTTAACCATCTTCACTGTCTGTACTGGCACAGTGGGTGCTTAATATAGACAGTGCAACTTCAGGCACTGCAACAGTCAAGTTGGGGGAATGAAATAAAGCACTTCAGATTTACTTTTGTGTCTGCAAACTAGCTGTCAGGTACAACTGTTTAACAGTTGCTCTTAGTTAAGGTAATAAAATATATTTTGTAGTCAAATAACATATCCAGTATACCACAACATGGAAGAAAAGACTTTAGTTCTTCTTCAGACTCGTCTAAGACTAGACTCTGGTCTTAGATTTATAAACAAATGAAAGAAAATCTCAGCTGTCATTATTGTTATTATATCCCAGTAGGAACATCACACCCCTTCAGAGACAAGCTATTACCATGTCCATGTTTTAGTAGAACTTATATAATTGCCAAAAATGTATATTTAGTCATAGATTTATACGTTATTCTCCAGCATTTCACTTTTGCTTATCTAGTTCTTTATTTAGCTAATTATTTCCTGCT
>NW_008608996.1:68844-90291 GCF_000691845.1 Merops nubicus
AGCTTCTCTCATCTCCCCAGTTCAAGTTGCAGGGAGATCAAGAGACAATCAAATCCAGCCACTTTACATGTCTTGAGGCTAAACATCTGCCTGAATGGGATACAAAACATGTTGAAATATTGTGGCTTGTTCCTCATAACTTGTTTTTTTTCCCCTCTTCAGATGCCTGCGATGCATTTCATTTAAAGTTACCAAAATGAATTTTAAACCATCCATCTTACAGATGTTAAGCACGCGGGTTCATTTTGACTTAATTCTCTCAGGACCCAGTAAGTGCAAAAAGCCATTGAAAGTACAAGACTGTTTCTCTAAATGAAAGTTTCTACAGATAAATGTACAAACCCTCTCATTTTCAAAAGAAAAGATAATAATAAATAGACTGGCCTGTGTTCATGGAAGGTTATTATAAAGAAATAAAGTCTTTTTTTTTTTTTTTTTTTTTTTGACTCAGCCTTCAGTTACAAATAACCTGCTATGGCACACACAAGAAGATTAAAAGATGAATACTCTACAGCTAGATGTTAATAACAAGAGACATCATCTATGCCACAGCCTTCAGGAAAAAAGCTTGTGTTGCAATTGTATTAATATCTTCTCTTACAATTAAATGTTTCTTCAGCATATGGGGAAAAATAAGCCATGAGTATTACTTGATGTATGGGGTGTTTTGCTTGCTTTTCACTTGAAAAAAAAATGGCAAGGCTTCCTTTTCATTTAACTCAACCTTAATGTATATTTTGTTTTGGACACAAAAACTCTAAAAGGAAGCAAGGTGAATTGAATAAAAGAGATAAAACCCACCCACACAAAGCAGCCACATTACCAGTGGTGAGCAGTGCAGCTTGGAGCTTGCTTCCTTCTCAGACCACTCCCCCTGGCCCTCTGCAAGGGACAAGTGCCAGTCACTCAGAATGACAAAAATACTCAATCTCTCCTTCAACCAAAATCACATCAGTTTAATTTCACAGGGAAGGCAAGAATTATTAAACTCTTTAGACAACTATGCAAATGTCCTTTGTTTTACAGTCAAAAAGGCAAGATATTTTCAGCTAGGCTGTACACAAATATTAACCAGATCAGACTTTAAAGAAAAATAAGAAGGACTTCTGTTATTTTCCACTTTCCTGAACACAGATAAGGTGTTTTTTTTTGGTTTTTTTTTTTTTGTTTGTTTGTTTGTTTGTTTTTAAAACATCATTTTTTGTGAAACGCTATGAACAGGCTTACTACTAAAATAGAGAAAAATATAGTAAGCATAGTAAGAGCTACGATTTTTAGTCAATCTTCAGCACTGATTTTCCTCTGCATTCAAACATCTAAAACAAAGTAACTTTACAAAACCAGATCAAATTATGGGAGAAAAAGAGTAAGATTAAACAGAAACTCTACAGAATGTGTGAACAGTTGAAGTAATGAAAATTTAGAAAGCATGCAGTCACCACAATAGAAGAAAGTGTGAAGACATTCTCAAATCTTTGTCTATGAAAGAAAATAATTGGAAAATTATTTTTAAGTGCTGAAATGTAGCTTAGGCTGTTACGAGACGTTGAATTCTGACCCAATGCTTCTTTATACCTATTCCTTTTTGACTAGATAGTTCAAGGGTGTTTTTCTTCTGCTAGATGAATTAACTGGGAAAAATACCATAATGTTACATACACGTTTGACAAACTACATTTCTCCTTTCATTGTGACATGGCCACTTCACACAACATGCTTGTGAACAGCAGAATGGGATGAGAAGATAAAATAGCTTACAAGACTGTTACAGGCTAGGAGAGGAGAAAGAATGGATATCTTACATCTATTTGTGGTTTATGCTGCTGCCAATCACTGCAGCATCTCAGCACAACTTCCAACTTGTTTTAATACAAATTCTCCCCCTTGAAAGTGTGATATAAATTGGAATTAGAAGGAAGATTTCCTTCATAGTGAATATGAATATAAATAAACATCTGCAAAATAAGCAGATGAAACACATAATGAAGCCTTTTCTGACTTCAGTTAGAAATAAGCCTTAATTAATGTTTTAATTCAGTTTCTCAGTTTTCTTCAGTGCTTTTCTAAGTCAAATTTTAAATGTACAGACCATTGATTCAATTGATTCTATTGGCTAATTCATGTCAACCTGTGTTAGATGGTATGAGGTGGGTATGTCAGGGTTACTTTCATTTTCAGCACACTGTCTAAGCAGTAGGAAAAAGAACAGACATATATAAAAAAAAAAAAAAATAGTTCTAATTTTGAGCTTAATTTCATTCCCTCAAAGCATGAGATTCATTCTTTCATAATATGTTTTCCACCTTCATGAGTATTCCTAAAGATGTTGTATGCTTTTAGCATACTTTTGATATGATTTCACTGATACCATTGTTATTTCTGAAACATCTGGAAATCAGTAAACCATCAATGAAACTATATGTTTATATTTTTGTATTTAGATTATGCTTTTACTTAAAGCCCATTTAAATGCTGTGTAACAACACAGGAATCACAGAATTCCACAATCCAAGATTATTGGTTTTTCTTTTAAATACATAACTTTTTTTTATATAAGCTATGATTTTTCTCCTCATTCCCCCTCTTTTCCTCAGCCTTCTCTAATATACACTAAGCCATGAAACAAACTCTCAAGATACACAGAAGGTTAGATTGCTGGGCAGCACTGAGATTGCAGATTGGTCAAGCGACTGCATATGACTCAAGAAAAGTGAGATTTCTTTTTTATAATTATATAAGAAGAAAAAGCCTTTATAAAAAGCTGAAGGAAAAACTGATAGATTGTTCTCAATACTGCTAGATTGTGAAAAAGATTTATAAAGCGTTTTCAGAAGGAGCACAGACTATCTCCCATTGCTATTAGCTAAAGGTAAATTTGAATGAATGAGGCAGACAGTTGTACAAAGAGGAGTTGACAGTGTTCTGGTAAGTGCTGTATGACAAACTCTGCCTAATCAGATATATTTTTAAAACAGCTACGTTTTTATTCAAAGACAGAAAAATTTAGAAAGCAAAGGAAAAGAAAGTCAGTGAACCAAAGTACTGTGCTGTTCTGTCAGTAGCAAAATGAAGAAAAGTGGCAGATGTTATTGGGAACTGTGAGGAACTGCTTCTGGTCCCAGGTTGACTCACACAGAAATAGATCTTGACGTATTAAAATAGTTTTTACTCTATTCCCCTGTCCTTTATGATGCCAAGCCACTATTACCAGTAAGACTAAATAGTGTGGCCAGGGTGGAGACAGTTAGCATTTCTCAGACAAGCACCCAAATGGGGAGGGTTTATCACTTTTTCACATCACTGGCATGTTAGTAATACTCTTTTGGCTAACAGGTATTATCACTTTTCAGCTCCAATGCTCTCTCACGTTCTTTAAACTTTTTAAGGAAGAGCTGTCTAAATTATTTTGCCTTTGACTAGAATAAGATAGACATCCTAAATACTTCTAAGTGCTTTTAAAAAATAATTTTTCATAGACACTACAGTATGTATAATACACTCACATCTAACCTGATTTTAATTCACGTCTGTGTTAATTTCAAGTAGAAAATGTTAACATTCTCAACATATTTCATGTTCATCTGACTTTAGTATTGTACTTGGTAAATATTTGATTCACTCATTGGAGAAGTTGTGTAAATTAAATCAGTACACTTAATTCCCACGTGTGTTTTGAACTTCTGTAACTAAGTAAAAAGAAAGGGATAATGTAAAATATTTTGAAAGAAACAACAAATGTGGTACAGAAAATAATACACCCACATGGAAAAATTACCCATGTTGTTTCATCATAGTAAAACCATGGTTTGTATTGTAAAGTTTCTGAAAGCATAAAGTTTAAAATCACAAACAGTTATTATAGATAAGAAGTGGTCAAAGTAATTCACTAATCTCTGTTTTGTAAACCAACTATTTAGCTTGATAATTACGCAGTCACAACAATATGATTGATTCTGTTTGCACATAAACAATAATCTGTGCCCAAGCAGCAAAGTAATACAGAAGAACTGAGACATATGCTGTATTCCCATAGCTGCATTACTATAGGAATGTCCCTATTGTTATATACAGGAACAATTACACATCCAAACTCAGGGTGGGTGTGCAAAGCTGCTCTCTAAAATCTGTAACTAAGTAGAATCAGGAAAAAAAGATCTTAAGAGAATAAACAGCCCTGTTCCCATTATGGAAGGGAAACCCAGCACACAGTATGAGTGGTTGACCTGGATCTTGGGACTTTTAAAGTACAATCAAGCAGCTAACTATAGGTGTAACCTATATGACACAATATACTTTGGTCACAGAGATCATGAAAAGAAAGTAGGGACCTATGGGATATAGGTCTCTTCCTTGTAGAGAACTGTTGGAGAAATAACATAAATGTAAATCAGACATGGCCTTCTCCAAATGTTGCTCTGGGAAGGGAGAATAGCCATAGTACCCTCCAAGACAAAAATGCAAGGGAAAATCAGGATGGCTATGTACAAGGGGAGGTGGTGTGAGGTCATACTGGCTCTGGTCACAAGGTCATTTGCTGGTAGCAACACACATTGCATCAGTCTTGATGCAACTGGGGGCTGCCATAGACTGAAAGCTAAAAAAATCCCACCACACACAGTCCCTGTATTTTTAAAAATGTGGACTAACTCTGTTAAGAAATAAAAGGTTATAAACAATTTAAATTATCACTCTCAAAAGTTACTTTTTATAAAACAAAAAATAAGTGCAAATAACATTACGAAGCAAAGCTTGAACAAAGGCTGTGGAGAATGAAAAAACCCATCGCTATTTGCTCTGAGTATCTTCACCTTGTACCAAAGAATATTGGACACAATTCTAATATAACTTCATTTAAAGATAACCACAGGCGCTTTTTACCTATCTTTTGTGTGGCATCAGGCTGCTTATAGGAGATTCAGCCGTGCTTCACCTCAAAGCGCCTGCTAATTTGGACCCAGAAAGGATATAAATTGTACAATTATTTCCTTTATAAATTTACACACTGGGTAGCATCCACAGCTTAATGGAGAACAATGGCAATAGTTACCATGCTTTAAATGTTGTTTTCTTCACTTCAGAATAGCTGTTTAAGTGTAAACAGTAGAAAGGTGAAGAAGGCTAATGACCAGTAACAGAAATTTCATCCAGAGAGATAACTTTCTGTTAAGAAACTTTAAAAATCAAACAAGGAAAATCCTAAATATCTGGTGCTGCTGATGTAACGGTGATTAATAGTGTAACTCACCTTTGTTTCAAGTGTCTGTCATGGGGCCTCAGACCTCTAGAGGGGCATTTTTTTCTTTTTTGTTTGGAATTCTTAAACCTAATGAAATGAATAAACAAACAAAACCAGCATCCTGGCCTCTAGGAAAGCTGTAGTTACTTTAAACTGTCATGAATTTTCCTTTGGCCCCACAAATCCACAGCACCCTTACAGGATTCTGCCATAATCCAGGCTGGTGTGACTAAATTAAATCCCTTACTATCCATTTTAAGGCACAAAACCCTATATAAAGTAGCATTTAAGAGATCTCCATCAGTAGAGTACTGCATGTGATTTTAACCACTTGACACAGATAAGGTTAGTACTTAAACACAAGAAATGAGATTACATCCTATTCTTTGTACCTTTGTAGTCTGAACACCTGTGTGGAAAATTCTGACAATTTAATGTTTAATAATAAGAATCCCACCCCTGTTGATTTGACCATCCATCTAATATGCACCCATCTGACCCAAGAGATCCCTACACTTAACTTAGCAAAACTAAGGAGAACTAGTAATGACTAAACTCTGCCCTCCTAGTGTTAGCACACATAAACATTAAGTCATTCTAAACAAATAATAAGGTAGCCTCCACGTATATTCAGGCAAAGCCAAGAAGAAAATAATTACAATTTTTTGATTTTTGTACCTCATTGCAGTTGGGGACCTGTTAGGAAGCCAAATGTGCTTTGTGGTTTTGTTTGTTTTGTTTTGTTTTATATGGGTATTTTTTTAGGAACCCAAAGGGCTTTTGGTATCAGATCTGTAGTAACAGATGGGCATGTGAGGGAGTAGAAGAGCAGTGCTTCACAGCCTAAAGGAGCTCTTTTCTACAAGTATGTTTGGAAAGAATAGTGTGGACATGCTGGTCACATTACCAGATGAATCTCAAGTCTCACCAAAGGTACTGATGTGAAAAAAAGGCTTTACTGAACTTTAGGTTTTGATCAAGTAACTTACTGCTTACAGGCATTTTACCAGATCAAAGGATTTAAATTGGTCAGATTAGGATCATGTTCTTCACAAAATCACACCTCTGTGCCAAGTTCATTCTTCAACATCATGCTTCTTTCTTCAATAATTAAATGCACACTTTCATGCTATGCATTCAACACATACAAATGTATTTATGTATTATGTATTTAGATTGCACACACTGGTATAAATAATGTTTGAACCTAGTAATGACTAGGTTAAAAATCTGTTCAGGAGCGTGCAAAATAAAACCTGAAACCACATATTTGGCAGCATAAAGCTTCACAATCTTTCTGGAATTTATAGATATAACTGCAACAAACATTGAGTAAACATCAAACAAAAATAAGAGTAAATTTTTTATTAGCTAGATCATAATCACTTATTTTCGTAGAAATCCATGTGCACACAGTTACTAGTCTCATGACCTGAAGTAATTGCACAGAATTGATAATTCTGAGGGCTATATGCTTTGTCTGATGATTATAATCCTGAAATTTGTGGATAAATTTCTGGCTAACAAATAATCATGACTGTTTTACTGTATTTTTCCTTGCCTAGCAATGTACTGTATTATTTTTTTTTTATTTTTAATAGAAATTGATTTTTAAATATATGTTCGTTGCTTCTCTTTTTTTTTCTCCTGTAAGAACATTTTTAATTATTCCTATTCTTGCATTCTCCCAATCACCATCATCTGAAATATTTATGTTGCAGAGATGATGCAAAAGAAGTGTGCGTGGGGATTGGTGGCAAATCTTTAGTTAGTACTAAGATTTACAGCTCTGTGAAAGGCATTTTTTCTTGTGGGATATGAGAATAAGAGTGGTAAATGTGTGTTCCTATAAAGTTGTTTTGAAATTCTGGGGTAGGTTTCAGGCCATCATGTAAAATGTCAGACTACAGACTGTGTAAACTATCACAGCTCCACTGAAGTCAAATTGAGGTTACAGCATCATCATTTTAATCTTGGCATTTTGTAGTCTGCCACGCTGCTGTAGTCTCATACAAATCTTCATATGTAATTTAACATTTTAAAGTGCTCTCTTTCCACTGTATTTTGACTGGCAAACAACAACTTGTTTGCTGCATGCTCTGTTGTATGCTGGACTTTTTCCCCTTTCTACTGCATGGATAAAGGCACATTTTTCTTTTTTTTTTTTTTTTTAATACTACACATATGCCACTGTCACCTCCATTATCTTTATGCAATGCTTTTTTTTCTTTTTTTTTTTTTTTGACTGTGACCAAAGATGCTCACCCTTTTAGTAGTTCCCTGGATCATTATTTTCTTTGCTAATGAACAGAGAGTGATGAGCTATAAGACTATCTTCCTCTGCTATCAGATTGTGCTCTGGATGTTAATGACAGTTCCTTATCAACAGTTCCAATAACCAATGAATCCCTAATTCATTCTTCTTTGTCTGCCCATATTTCACATTTTGCCCATTGCCACAACATCCCAAGAAAAACCTTTATTGATCGTTCCATTTCTTTTTGTACCTGGTCTTCCCCTGTCTCCTTTTGACAACAGCTTATTTCTATATTTATTTTCATCTCCATACACAAGAACATGATAAATGTGGTCACCTACTGCTCCCCTGCTATGGCTGTCTGTCTGTTACAGTCCCCATTACCATTGGAAGCCAGAACAATGATTGCCTTGTGCAAGCTACAACAAACTGGAAAAGGAAAACAAAACTATAAGAAAACTATTATGAACTACAATTGAGATTTTGCTGCTAAATACTTGATACCATGTATGGAGTGTTATTCACACATACTGACATGGGAGTTGTGAACAACTCACTTCTGGAATTCAAAAATAATGGTGCACTTTCCTCTGCTATTCTAACCTGGCACATGGGGTCATATGTATTCCTACAATGCCCCATTTGGGCGTGGCTTTTCAGAATATCCTTTGGAATTGCAGTATCCCAAAGTTTACAGGAAGAATAATTTTAAGGAACCAGACTTGTACACTAGATAAAGATACATTATTTATGGTCATTTCAAGACCCCATGCTACACTTACCTTACATTATTTTTTTCCCCAAAGCTTTCTAAGGTAGGGAGTTTGTTTGTTTATTTTGGTTTTTTGTTTGTTTGTTTTTTAGCAGTTAAAAAAAAAAGGAAAGAAAAACAACAAAAAAACTTTTCCATATTATGTGGAACAGGTACATTGTTAAGTTGAACTTAACAATGGGTGTCTGTGCAGTTCCATTTATTCCAGTAATTTTTTTTTCATAGTTTGCACCAAATAAGGTTCCAAAGCTTCTAAAAATTCTGTAGCAGTAATTGTCTAAAGTACTTTATGCAATTAATACTGCATCTTTCCTCAAAGGTTTATTCCAATATAAAACATGTTTTGTTTTGTTTAAAAAGATGGATTGCTGCAGAAAAGCCTCCTGTACCCTCTTCTTCCATGAAAAGCAGATGGTGTGTCAATGCATAAAACATACAAAAATGTGTCTCAGAGTATAGTTTCTGTGCTCAGTATTCAGACTCTTTAAATTAAAATGTTAGTATACAAGCCTTCAGATCTTTCATCTCTTATCTTTCCTCCATCAACAAATAGTACATGTTAGTAGAAGACAAAACAGAAATTTAAAATCTATGCAGCCTAGCATCTCATTTTGTTTTTAGCAGCATCACTCAGACCCTAGTGACAAAAATCTAGATCAAATCATTAGCAGTCACTCCTGTGTGGTTTTTTTTTTAATTAAATATAAAACAAAGCTTTAGAACACTAGTACCAAAAATGAAAACAAGAACTCAGCAATGAGAGAGCACACAGAGATGTTAAGCTTCATACTTCCTGTTTCAGAAACAACCTGTCCATCAGCTTTCACTGTGAATTAAATATCCATGTTGTAATATGTACATCCGTTGCTTTGCATCTTCCTAAGCAGAACTGGCACTTGCAAAGCCCTTGGTGAAGATGAAGCAATGCTTAAGGCAGTGATGGGAGAGTAAGGGCACACGACAGGTATCCTAAAGGCAGCACAGATATCTACAGGGTTCAGCTGGCTCAAGCTAACACAAACTAGGCTTTGGTGACCCAAGGTTCAGGTTACCATACTACATCCCTTGGAGAACATGGGAAGAGGGGATACAGGGGTGATATTGCTGTGTATGTCTAGTACATATTCCCTCATGAGATGCATGTGAAGCTTTCTTCAAACATCTGGAAGGAGCCTTGCATGCTTCCAACCTCATCTTTTCTGCAGCTTTTTGTCAGACATGGACTCGTGCTGGGAAGAAAATGAAAAGATGATTTAACTCAAGGTCACAGGCAAACTGAGGGACAAGCAGGGCGAGGAGTAAAAGAGCTCTGATAAAACATGTTTGCAGACCATTTCCTTGTGAGAAGTCATTTTCTTTCCCTCAGGAGCAGGAGGTATATCAACACACCAAGCACTTCTCTCTTCCCTAGCACACGTAAAGGATTTCTCAAAGTGGAACAGAAAGAAGAGGAAGCACCCAATGACCAAATGCATTCATTGAGCTAGGGACTGGGGAAAAAAAATGTGAGAACTGCTAGGCATGGTGACTATGCAAACAGTTAAACAATTGATAACATATGCCCTTTTAACATATGTTCCCAGAATGGAAAGAGTAATGGATAGATGCAAAATTGTGCATATTTCATGGAATACAAGTGTTGAGGGTTTTTCCCTTCTTTTTTTTTTTTTTTTTTTTAGATAATGCAGGTAGTTTTATTTCTCTTCTAGGGACTGAGGCAATCATCACTAGAAAAAGTTTAATTGCTTTCAGACAACTTTTTTTTTGCCAATCTCTTCATTGTCATACCCCATCACTCAAATCTGATGTTTAAATTGAGCCTACAAACCCACTCAAGGCATAGTTTCAAATAGATGCATTATCCTCAGGGGTTGAGTCAATACGAAAACAGAAAACCAAAGTACCAAAGTATTCCTTAGAGGAGATATCCATTCTGGTAAGAAACGTTTTAAATATGAATATCTCTTTCTAGGAAAAGCTAGAAGAATAATCAATTCTTACTAAAAGAAAAAATCCTAAGAGTGCGCAGTTCCAGAAAGAAATTCTATCAATTGACACAACTGCACTGTAGATGAAAATTTTAAATAACAGCAAAACGTTATCTGTCCATCAGAGCTACAGGATGACAAATGCCCATGCCACAAGTGAGATGGCTCTCAGCTGAAACCTAAATGCTATAACAAGGCATTCAGAATGCTTTACAAGTAGGACACCACTGCAGCAGAATGGCAACAACATCTACCACTGCAAATAGCCATTTTTCTTTCTGTTACCTACCAAAGCAAGAGCCCCATGTGTTCAGTCCAAAACACCTAAACGTGATCTGGATAGTTTTGAATGCCATTTCCCTAAACTTAGCACATGGGATTTTTTTTCAAATTTTTCTCTTTACAGCATCTCTACACACAGCTGAAACTCTTTTTTTTTCTTTTTTTTCTGCACATCACTCAATGCAAACAGGTATCAAACTTCTCAGACACGAGCTGATATTTCTTACTGCTCTGTTCCAGTAAGGGCAGTGTAAACTTCAGTGCTGAGAAGCACACTGGGTTTTTTTCTGTCTCTGGCCACACAGATCCCTGGTCCACTAGTAATAGCAATGCCAAATATACTCTGTACTGGATTGTCTTCATTTAAGGCTCAGGGCAGGACCCCACAAAGCAGAATTTGTGTTCCCCCTCCCTATCCCTCATTTTTCCCCAGGTAGAGAGATAAACAAAGGAAGGCAGGGGTAATATAGGCTCTGCACCGGTTGGAAGTCAATAAAAAAAAAGTATATTATCTAACAGGGAACAGAAAGCAAGAAGGGAGGTAGATATATATACAAAGATGGGAGGAATACAAAGTAAACAAGAGATACAAACCCCAAATCTCAGATGGCACACGGTTTGCTCAGAACCACATGGAATCAGGCATGCTGATGCTCCAGCATACCAAGAGCAAAAGGGCAAAGAGAGAGAAGCACCCCCTTCCTGCCTCTTTTAAAGAGGTGGCAGAGGGAGGGGAGGGAATAAACTGCTTCCCCTGGGACCCTTCTGGGTCCCAGAGATCACCTGTCCCACCCCCAAGCCTCAAAACACAACAGGGATGAATGACTCAGCTACATCAGATAAATTGGTGGACAGCAGGAGAATTTGATGGTCAGAATGTGGGAAAGTTTTTTTTCTTTATTTTATTCCAGTGGCTAGAATACTTTATGCAAATGTTATTCAGGCTACCCATGCTAAAGGTCTGTAGAAGAATTTAGGCACATGTCAAGCACGCATAAGCACAAGAACCCTTTTCTGCTTTTCATCACTGGTTTTCTGTTTCCACATGCAATATGTTTCTGCTTCATAGGGTCAACTAAACTGAAAAAAAATATTAAAGAACATGTAGCAATGTCACATTTTAACAGAAACTTTGCTTATGCTTTTGTGCTAAAGCCCATGTACCAACTGTATTAATACAAAATAATTCCATAATTAATAGTTAATATGAACAGAGGTATAATTTTAACAAGATTTGTCTATTTGAAGAAATATTTCAATGCTGACTTCATATTTATTACACTAAAAGCTTTTTCCCTTTTTTTTTCTGTATGTTTTATTCATAAGATCCCCTTTTGCTTTTTCAATTTAAATAAAGAACTGTGATTATCTGTAAAACTGATTGCTTAAAGTAATTAATCATTTTCCTTATGAAATTTCCTGGGTAAATTAAGGATCTTATAATTGAAGGGTTTTCTCTTGTGTAAATGGAACATGCTGAGAGCATAGACTGAGAAATAAATGTACTGCCCAGAACCCTAGGGCTTTTTCTTTTATATTCTTTTACTAGAACTAATAGCTGTCTTAGAGTAGTGCAATAAAGCATTGTTTTTAATGAATAGAAATATATTGATATCTTCTTAATAATAATAATTTTCTAAAAAAGAAATGTTGAACTTTTTTTTTTTCCAAAATTAATCTTACAACAACTTTAATCTTGTACTCAATCGTTTATATTCAGTATGCAGGCCAATCATTAACATGGAGTATAAACTGATGTTTGCTTACAGGTACCTCAGCAAACCTAAGCTGCAATTGCAGTGACTTGCTCAGTGTTATACCAATCTATATAACAAGGGCTGGAACTTCATCCAAAAATACAGATTGCAGGTAATTATTTAATCAAAAGACTCCCCATTTTTTTTAACAGATAAAGCAAATAATACTAGCTGATATCAGATAACCGTGTGGAAGGAAAAAGGAAGACCCTAAGACACTAAAGAAACAGGATGTATGTATACATGTGTAGGTATGCTAAAAAAAAAAATAAAACATTAAGACTATTAAAGTGAACAGGAGATCAAAACATGTCTGCAAGAATCAGCATTCTCTCTGAAATTGTTATTCATAAACAGTAGTGACACATTGAAAATTATGGAAATGTGTAAGCAGATTTTGAAAACAATAGGAAGGAGTCAGAAGAAGGTGAGTAAGAAGAGGTGGCAGTCAGTTTATGCAACCCTCACTGGAATAAACACTTGAAATGGTGATGGAATGGATGGATTCAACCCCCATGGGACAGAAAAAGATTAGAAATTTAATGAGAGTTTAACAGGAGTACAACTGTAATAAGAGATTGTACTGCTGTTTGATACTAATTCAACTCTACTGTTGGTGAAAAAAAGTTCTCAGTTTCTTCCTTTTGTTTCTTGGAGGGTTGACTGCAGATCAGAGAATTTTTGCTTTGTGAATGTGCTATGCAGTTCTTATATGCAACACCATCAAAAGTGCAACTGCATGGTTGTGAAATTGTATCTGATACATTCATTAGAATAACCTGCAATTAACATAGTATGACTGATTCATATTTTTAAGCCAAATACCCAGTTCCTGCCAAGCCATCCTACAAATAACATGGGTAAAAAGAACTTCAGAAATTCACAGTGAACTCTGAGATGATGTTAGAAACAGTGCATTGCCAAGAAAGCAAAATTATCTGCATCCTTGGCCTATGTGAGCTTCTACTACTACTACTCTGACTTCAGTAACAGGCCAAGTTATCCAGTGTCCAAAAAGGAGAAGAAAATGCAATTATTAATTACTCCACAGACTACTATAATCTATGGTTTTCTCTGGAAGGAGGTCCCTTGCTCACATAATATATGTAACAACACAATATATAACGTAGTATTTTGGCTTTGTGCAGAAAGTGCTGGGACTGAAAATTGGCTTCATCAGAATCAAGGTCATTTCCAAGGCTAAGTAATACCAGAGTCTGAAAGAGCAGGCAAATTAGATCAAGAACTATTAAAACCCTTGTCACAACATAATTTGGATTTTATGAGATTATTAAACAATTTAGAAAATTCATTTTTATTCCTCACAATCTGTGGTGCTTTCTTGGTCAGGGCTTGACGTGGAAATACCAGAATACTGAGCTACTATAGAGCCCCTTTCCTACAGAGCTGAGTATGAGTAAGGATCATACAAGTGTGGCACAGTTACACCCAAATGATTCATCTCCCTAATCTCACAAAGACTTTAAAGAGGCCAAGATTTCACTCACAGTCCATGTATGGTCAAGATTTTTAGCCTATGGACCACACCATTTGTGCAGACAACCAAGCTAGGATTAAACAAATTAACATGGTAACTGGCTACAGCTTATCACAACAATCTTCCTGGTATAATATGTCTCTGCTCTCAAAAGTGCTAATTAAGACAAGCAAAGTGTAATGTCAATGAACCTGTACAACTCCTACAACTGGAGAAAGCTTGAAAAATGTTTCCTACACTAACAAAGGTGGCAAAAATTGCAGCTACTCCATATTGTTCTCTTCAGTGAGAGGAAAACGAAAGCAAATATAACAACTCGACAATTGTACCTTAATTTTCAGCTTGCTTCCTCAGCAACTGTGAGTCAGGTTTCTCCTCATCCCAACCTTATGCTTGATGTCCATACTAGCATCATAATCATTAGCACCAGTCACTGTTCCCTGGTCTGTGAGGGCAAGACACACTGAAGGAATGATGTGCCTGTGTCTGCTGCCTGCACAGAGCACATGAGTTCCCACCACAAGTATTCAAAAAATGGGACTAGAAGCTTACTTTTCCAGTATTATGTTCAAGTGATTTTCCTACAGTGAGAGGGGTGGAGGCAGACGTTATAAGAAATATGTTTGAGGGTCTGCATCTTAAGCAGCTTGTGAAAAACTTGGGCAGCTAGTAAAAATTAACAAAGTGCTAAAGGGCTTTACTTTCATTGCATGCGCTTCTCATCTACATTTTTTGTTGTCTTTCCTACAAAGAACCATCAGTAATTTTATTTCTTTAGGTGAAATATTGAAAGGTGTATTAGAAAACTAATTTCTATTAATTGCAATGAGAATTGCATTCTTGTGGGTATTCTGGGTTTGGGTGTATTTATCTCAGTTCCCAAACTGCAAAACAGTGATAACACCCCTCAGATACAGGACTTTTGAGAGATTTAATTACTGGAGAGTTGCTCAGCTGAAGACCCAGAAGTGTGGGTGTTATAGATAGACAACCTGAAAATGCATAAAAGTAAAGCAAAAAAGGAACAAACAGTTACTGAAACAGGATGAGGAAAAACATTTACTACTCTATGATTTTTTTTCTTAATCATTCTAATGATAAAAGACCTTGAAAAATTCCACTGTTAATAGATACTGTTTATAAACAAAAGGAAAGTCAGTCAAGACATTTTAATGTTAGTTCATCATTTGAAGATTCACTCTTTTATTCTTCTTGCATAATAAAGATTGATTTTTTTTTAATTTAAATGGAGGGACAAGTATAGGACGTTGCCATTTAAGCTTACAGAATGTCAAAATACTTCTTGATTCTTAGAGAGTTAAGTCTTTATTCATACTATAAGCATCAAAACAACTTTATTAAGTGTGCACCATTATACAAGGCTGCATGCCAAAACTTGTAAAATGTCAATGTTGTGTTTTTCCTGGAATCTTATCATTAATTCATCATCAGAATAGCTTTGGGGCCTTATTCTGATCCATTTTCTAAACAGTGTTACCAGGAAATTATGTTCTGTGCTTCTGTTTATTTAAAGAATATCACTACTGAATTTACAACAAGCAAACTAGTTAAAGGAAAGCCTGTGGGGGAATGTAGTAAATTAAAAATGAAAACACAATGAGAGGAATATGGAATTTACAACCAGAAAAATCTCATAAAGGAGTGTACATTTGGAGATTTATATAAATCAGATACAGTTTCTGTAAATACTTACACAATAATAAATAAATGACTGCTCAGCTCAAAGAGTAGTGAGTTACATTACCATACCCTGCCTGGCTGCTCCATCCTGTTGTAACTGGAGGCTCCTACACAGTAAGGGAGAAGATTTTACTCATTACTGTAATGAAGTAACAGGAAAAGTCAGACAGAAATTTATCTTCAGTTACTGTCAAAGGGCCTGGCCCAAACACCCTGAAGGTGATAATAATCTTTCTAAATATCTCAAAGGGCTTTGATTCAGAGATACATTATATTTTAGTGCAAATACTCTTATCTCCTTGATGGCCAATTTCAGTGAAGTTGCCTTCACCTACACTTGGGAAAAATAGGTTTCCAAAGTGAATTCAACATTATGAGGAAAATGCCTGCGAATAAAAAGAAGTCAATAGGATTACAGCAGATATAAAATAAGTTCTTGTCTTTCAATAATGTTAGAAAGGTTATTTTAGCAATCTTCTTTAAATGGCAAAATTATACCTTCTGGATTTTATCTTCAACTTCCAGTAGTAAAATTTCTATTTGGAAAGAAGCAAGATTATAAGAAAAAGAACGTAAGTAACTAGGGGGAAAAAAATGCAGTTTTCCCCATAATGCATTCTTGTAGAAGATTAGATTCTACTCATCAGGATAGAAGTTGCCCTGCTTCTAGTGTCTAAATAAAGACTAGATGCTTGCTTCCAGTTCCACAGTACTCTTGCAACACTTGAGCTGTAGTTACAGTCAGGACTTCAGTGAAGATAGCATAGTACACTGTTCAACTGGAGGACAGTCAGTGCTTCAAAGGCATTGTGGATAAAAAGAACAAAACTGCTATGAGGAGAAAGACACAACAGGGCAGCAGTAGCTCCCCAGTTACACATGATTTAAACGTTTGGATGTATCTCGCTCTTGTGTTGTACCAACGTCTCTGAAGTGTGCTTCCTACAATTTTCCCCTCCTCCCTCCCACATGTCTTGTGACTTCAAGTGCACAGTGTGCTTCCCATTCTTTCCTTGCTCTGCTGAACTTAAGAAGCAACAAGAGAAAACCCTGTTGAGACTAAGGCAAATTGAAAGGATGTCAGTAGTTGCTTGAATCTTCTCACAGATCTTCAGCTGCGAAGAAAAGAAATGATCTGTCAAGCTCATTCAGATGACAGCCAGCAAGCAGCAGCCTCTAACTTGACACCATCATACATGCATTAAACAACTCTGAAGGAAAAGATTAAAAGGAGAATGGGACTGGAAGCAGCAAGTTGCAAAAGCAGTAATGGGCAGCATATTGCACAGACAGATACTTACAGAGGGTGAGATCAGGCATGCAGTGGTAGCATAACGCCTCCAAGCTTTTCACAGGGAAGTTGCTGTTCCTAGAAACCACTTTATAATTCCCAGTTGGCCAAAAATCATCACCATGATTTTTCTGAATCACTTGAATGACATTTCAGATCCAGTGGTTTATTCTTCTCACCGGCATTTTGTTCAGCTAACGCTTAGCTGTAAGCAGCAGGAAAGGCACTCCCTCCCACAGGACAGACAAATTAGAACAGACTTTCCTATGGCTATCCATCACTCTGTATCCCCACACAAACCTAAAGAGCCACAAAGGTTGCTGTGTGTTTCTCTGGGATGGATTATGCCAAGAATTTGGTACCATTTTCTAGAGGATAGAAAGACAGTGCATCCCATCTACACTTACCTCCTCTTCTTCCTTTTATCAGAGACAGCAAGGCCAGCTCTTTGACAATGCTATCCTGCTCCTAAACTCACAGAACATTCTATTTAATGGGATGATTCAGGACATCCTTAACAAATCAATGTATCAAATTATTATTTTAAAAAAGAAAACCATTTTTATTAGGAATGTTGCAGCCAATCCTAAGTGGATAACTTTAAAAAAAATGTTATTGGTAAGTTCGTGGGCAAAATTGTGTCTTGTTTCTCACAGCTTGTGCTTGGAGTCTCTCAGGCTTCTGGTTGCTCCTTCCCCTGGTATTTGGACTGCTCATGGAGAGGACTGACAAATGCAGAGCATGTTCCTGACATAGGAAAATTTTTTTGACAGTTGCTGACTTAAGTGCAACGGTGATGTCTGATTTATGACGTTTATCATCTTCTTTTAATTGAACACTTCTAATCGTTGAGGGATTTCTTTTTTTCTTTTCCTTCTTCATCTTTTACTCTACTTACACATTTGACCTTACAATCACTTTGTGCAATTTTGTGTGGCCTTTAGGCAGACCACCAAAAATTAGCTGTCACCAAACTGACAAAACGCCCTCCCAAAAGCCCAAGCTGTACCTTTTGGACATTTTTATATCCAGGGTACAAACCCTAGACCTAGAAATTATTTACATCAACAGAACTTTCAGGGCCAAGTCTTGAAATGTTAAGCCATCTTGATGTTGCAGGACTTTTGAGCATTTGTGGGATGCTCCAACCTATTTGGACATGGTACTAACTATTCATGTAAAATACAGGATTTGCTTTTGTGTATTTTGGTTTATTCAGAAAATGTCAGTAGATCCTCTCTTTCTCATCCACCACATTAGATAAGTACTTGAAATAATGTCATAGCACAGCCACCTGCTACTGGTGTGGTGAAGAAATCATTGGACTGTGCTAAGGAGTCACATTAGATTATCAGAATAGTCCTTTCATAACAGTGAATATACAGACTTCTTCAACCTGAACTAATTCCTGAGTGTGAGAAAATGTTAGTGGGAATAATCCTCTTCCAGACATCTTACCGTTAAAGGTGAAAGATCACTTGTAGACTGATGCCCAAAACATTCTGTGTCAATTTTCTTTTGAATTCCATGGCAACAGAAAATATCTATACTCAAATTAACAAAAGCAAATAGCACTCTTGATGAATATTTCATACTGAAGTGGAAAATGCTAGTCAGTTTTCCCCTAAGTAAATGAAACATCTTAAGTCTTATAACATATTTGCTTTTTTATTGCTGTATTCTTTATCTTAGGGATTCTATGACCTTGTAATTTCAATTATTAAGAAAACAAATTGGAAAACAATAACCACACTTATCAGATACTTCTTTAAACAAAAATTTAATTTTACTGCATAAATACTTCTACACTGCAGTTTATGGATCTTAAAATGTATGTATTTTAGGTTCTAGAATTTTCAAGAAGGAACAGTACAAAGGGAAAAAAAAAGGAAGACTAAGAGCAAATTTTTGCTAGACCAGCTTTTTGGAAGAATAATGTAGCTAGCTATCTGTCTATCAGTATGTACCTATAACTGAAGTAACAGTAGAGTCAGTTACTCTGTGAATTTCTCAGATTCTAGCTTGGCATAAAAATGTCAAAATGATAAGGATACTGTAACATTCAGCTATTCTGTTCATACTATTTGACAATATATGTAACTTCTAACTTTGTAAACTGTGGTTGATTTAGGATTAACATTGTCTGACAAAAGTATCATGAAATTTGTTTCTTGGCTTTGTTGTTATTTTTTTTTTTTAAATTTCAAAATGGTATAATTAAATCTTACAAATTACATTTATAATTTTCGTTGTGTTTATATAAATAGTTTATGTCGTTTGTTTATGTCATTAGCTTACACTAGATATAATATGAAATACACTTTTTTAATATTAACGTCCTTATTTTAGTATAATACAATCTATTAAATGCTAGAATGCTGCATGTTCCTACAAATGCCTCAAGGTACTGCCATGAAAAATGACTGGAAAAACAATTTAATGAACGAACAAGAAATTATAACAAACAAATCAAAAGCCAAGCCAGACAACAGAAGAGGAACCTTTTTCTTTTCTATGACCATTACAGAGTGGTCAGCCTTCCTTTGGTCTGTCAAGATCTTCATGTAATCAAGAGGCACAGAAGGAGCAAAGAGGAAACTTTGAAAGCAGTTGATGGTTGAACTCCAGCACAGCTCTCAAGCCATTTTTCCACTGCACTTCACTACAATGCTGATTATGTGGATCTTTTACTGACTGCGTGGCCCAATGTGAAGGATAAGGCCATCAGTAGGAAACACACAGGCCAGACCTCACTATCCTACTCCAAAAAATACAGGGTAGGTATGATATGACTAACAACAGGAAGAATAAACAGCTCAATCAACTCATGGTAGATGATGTAACAAAGGAAGGAGTAATCTGAGTTTGGAAACTGATAATGGGGGAGGGAATAAACCAAGCCAACAGTCCAATCATACAGAATTCACTATAGTAATTGCCAAAGAAAAGCATTGTGACATACATCACTCTCGTCCTGTCCAGCTCTCAATCCTATCCTGCTGTTGCTGAGGACTCTGATTGCCATGGACAGTCAGGAGGCCCTTCCACTAACAAGAAATCCTGCATATTACATCCACTGCATAAACTTCCCCCACCCAACGCAAGCAGAGCCAGCTTTTATACTATTAAATTTAAAGGCAGGGCACCTGTTGTTAACTTCCTAATTGGTTTTCACCCAAAGTTGGCCAGGCCTTGAGAGAAAACCATGAGGAAGGTTTCTCCTGCTGCTGAAGAATCATCTGCCTGGTTGTGGGCATCATCCATATGTCATCTTTGATTCAGAGCTTGGGGTTTAGACTCCAGCACTTCAGTGGGTCACAGCAGGTAGGACAGCAGCATGTGGTTTCTAGCTCTTGCCATGTCCTGGACACAGACCAGTGTACTCCAGGAAACACATCCTCAGAGATGCAATCATGTAATACAATCCTAACTTAGCAACTGCATTTGAACTGCTTGAGAATTGTATGCAGTTCAATCTTACATGAGAAATTTTAGTTTATTCTGTTCCTACAGGAGCTGATTTTAGCATGGACAACATCTCAATGGTCTTTCTAGAACACCAAAAGCCTATGGTATAGTCTACAGTATATACATTTCTTTCTATTAATTTTATCCTTCCTGCAACCACTTTTGGTTCTACTTGATAGCTGACTCAGGAATACACATTATTTTCCAAGAACAAACTATGTATGCTTTTATATACTAAAAACTGTTCTTGCTGTAGATCGTGACACCTGCTACTATAACATTAAGTGGATTGTGCCTGAAAAATTATTTGGCTCCTGCAGAAACTGGTTGAAGCTAATAGATGTTGTTTTATGATTTAAGTGAAAAAATAATACAGGGACCTATTTTTTTATTTTTTTTTTGGCCTGAAGAAAGTATTTTCTTTATTCATTTTATTTCCATAGTATTGAGGACACAATGCCTTTCTATTCATTGTCAGCTACTAGATCTAATAAAAAGAATAGTGACAGAAAAAGAAAACAAACAAACAAACAAAGCCACATCTTTGCGGTATTAACAACATTTTTTCCTTCCATAACCTTTTACTAGTGTGCTTCTTAGATGGCCCTGAAAGCACAGTTCTTTCACTCACTGTCTAAAGATGGTAAGGTGGGATAAGAGAGGGCTTTTTTATTGTGCTGCTAAACCTGTTACACATTTTAGGGAAATGTATTAAGTGCACATTTAATTTTAAGCAAGACAGAAAATCCCTGTTGAGTCTTGAGGTGTTAAAAGAGGGTGCTTTAGGAAAAATACCTTTGTAGAGAGTTGCTGTGAATTTGCAATATGAACCTGTGACCCTAATATTTTCCAGGTATACAAACAAAACACTGTTCTTTAAGAAGAGTTCTCTGTACAGCACTGGTGAGAAAATGGCTGTGTATATTCTGCTGTCTGCACTTCAGAAAGAGCAAAGTAAAACTGAACAGGTTTCAGAAAAACGCTTCAGGAATGAGCTGAGGTCTGGAAATCATGTTAGTCTGCAAGTTAAAAGGATGCTTGTTCTGCAAATTCCTACTTAGGAAGATCTTCCAGTGTAGCAAAGTAGAACATGAGCTAACAATAAGACATGGAGGCTAAGAAAATGCAATATAAAACTAGAACTGGAGCTCTAGCTTTAGATAATTCTGATTTAAATTCAATAAATTCTAAAATAAA
>NW_008608996.1:90303-91631 GCF_000691845.1 Merops nubicus
GTAGGGAAATATCCACTAAACAATATCACAAATCATTGCATGGGATAATTTATCTGAAAACTTAAGGCTTAATGGTTGGTTTGGTTGGTTTGTTCTTTTTGTTAGTTAGTTAGTTTGTTTTTAAAAATAAAGCTATTGAAACACATAGCAAAATTGCTTTTAGGCATATAGCGGTGCACTATCTAGAAAAATCATAGGGTCAGACCAAAAAATAGCTTGGGGTGTTTTCACTTGGTATCCAGCTCTGATATGGGAATCGATAACAGTGTGTTGAACAGAAAGTTCCCCATTCATTAAAATATATATCTATAAGTACTGAATTAGGATTAACAAGTTAGAAAACAACCAGGAACAGCTTAAGCCCACAAATAAAACAAAACTGGCTAGATTTGAATGGGTCTTTTGTCATGAAAACCTCACTCATTAATTTTAAGGCAGTTCTAGGTATTATTTTTTTTTTTTCTTACTGGGTTCAAAGATTTGCTTCATGTGAGGAATTTGACCTGGATCTGTTCAGCCTGGAGAAGAGAATGCTGAAAGGCAATTTTAGCAATGTTTATAAATATCTGAAGGGTGGGTGCCAAGAAGGTGGGGTCAGTCTCTTTTTGGTGGCACCCAATGATAGGACAAGGGGCAATGGGCACAAACTAGAACACAGGAAGTTCCACCTAAACTTAAGGAAAAAATTCCTTCCTGTGAGGGTGATAGAGCCCTGGAAAAGGCTGCTCAGGGAGGCTGTGGTGTATCCTTCTCTGGAGACTTTCAAAACCAGTCTGGATGCAATCCTGGGCAACCAGCTATAAGCAAACCTGCTTTAGCAGGGTCTTGGACAAGATGATCCCCAGAGATCCCTTCCAATCCCTACTATTCTGTGATTTGTTAAAATCCAGGCACATAAGGAGCAGGAATATATATGACCAATATATTGAAAGTATGCCCTACATATGAGAACTACTTATACTTTTCATCTCTTTCTAGCAGAAGTCTGAATTTCTATTGTTCTTTTTAAACCTGTTTCATAACAGAATCTCTTAAAATAGAGAATATTTTCCTCATGTTTTTTTCTGAGGCTTGTTTTGATTCTGTACTACTACACTGCACACTGGGGGTTTCACCAACAGGATACCATTTCCATGGTAATAAAAGACATGTATTAAGGTTTGGTTTCCTAAATCGACGTTAACCCACTGATAATGTTGACCTGATTACCCTGCACAGAGGCTCTGTAAGCCCACAAAATATGGTATTATACCATGAGGCCTCAGGAGCTGAGTCAAGACAACACAAGAGCATCCACAGAGCACCATGATGTGGTTGTGGCTGCAGGG
>NW_008608996.1:91651-140721 GCF_000691845.1 Merops nubicus
CTTCCAGTGCTGCTGTCCAGTACTTCCAGATAGCTGCTATCACCAGCCAAGCATAGATGTCTTTGGCATCCACCACAGGTGTAGGTACAAACTTCCATGGACAAAAACGTTTTATGAAAACTATTAAAAACTAGACTTAAAAACTGTTATAATTCCAGCAAAATGCCAGAACAGAGTAATAAAAAAAAATAAATGGTATTCTACCTACTCTTTAAAATTGTTTAAATACATTAGTGGCTTTAGGTAGCCCACTGTTTTTATGTAAAATTAGCTGCTGGTATTTTTGAATTATATATTTTTAAAATCCACTGTAAACTATATGTTTGATTAACTATATTTTATAAATAATTGTAAAGGACTTCTGGATTCTCTGAAGATGCAAACCAAAAAATATTACTGATGTGAACGACATCTTGTCCCCAAATATAGTAATATTGTGAATAGAGCAGATGCTTTCTCCATCAATATTATGGGGGCTAAAAACATAAGTTGTCAGATAAAATGGATATTTTCTCTTACTCATATATGGCTTACTTGCTGTAAGTACATGTTTTTTCCTCCTGTGTAATATGTCACTTTTCCCGTAAGTATACAGTTATTTTGTGATAAATCCATAGTCAGAAGATTGAAGCACAACATATAATGCTAGCAAAACTGTGGTTTTAGAAAACATCACCACAAAATTTGTTGACTTTTATTCTGTGCATAAAAATGAATTATTTCCTGGAAATATCCTGTATTGTAGATACCCATTTTGAATGTTATCAATTTATATGATCTACCTGTTGAAATGAAAAAGAGAAACAATTTAGTGTGTGTTTCTTAGGTATCAGTTCAAGTTTTTGCAGGCCTGGCAGAAAAGCCACCCAGAATGTCATACTTCAGGATGAGCTCATTTGATTTATCAGAAACCTTCATTGACAGATCAGCTCTTTTAATTTTCAACCTCTGGCTGTAATTGCTGACATTTGACTAGTGCCAACACTAACAGGATCTAAACCATGACTATTTTTCTTTAGCATAATTCAGAAAAGTGTGGCATTTAATGATAAATCATTAAAACTGGAAAGCAGAAGCAAACACTTACCAGACATTACTGAAAACTTCTGAAGTTTCTTCTTGGCCATAAATTGTGTAAAACCTAGAATCTATTTTGAACTGTCAAAACCCATATTTGTTTTCACCATGGTTCAGGTAGTTATGCGAGTCCCAGACATCTGAACAGATTTTCTTTGCTGAGCTTGCAAATTTTAGATGATTGACTCTAAAGGATACTTACCAGGTTGTCATTTTTCATTCCAGCATACATGTCTTTATTACCCAAAAGCCTAGGGGCTTCACACTCACAACAAGAAAAGATGTGACATACAGAAATAAACATTATCAGTTATAGGATAAATACATGCACAATATCCAGAGGCTGATGTTAACTTGCAAAGAAATTTGCACTGAAGATTGAATGGTACCTTGTTAATTTATACTTTTATCCCATAGTATTCAAATACACAAAGTGGTTCTCAGATACAGCTGCATATTAAATGCATAGCCAGCATGTTAAACTCTTCAGGCTTGTAGTGTTAATTCCCTAAATTATCTGCACTGAAATTGCCAGCAGTATCAGCTATGTGGCAACCCTGACTAGCCTGTACCCGTTGCTACTATTCCAGGTAGTGCAGTGTCCCTGTAGGTTGCTACTCTCCTATACAATACCAGATGTGTAAACACCTAAAACTGTCTAAACTCACTTCTATAATCCCAAAATGTTCTGTTTACACACATTCACATAGCAATGTGCACAACACCCTCTCTTGCACCTCCTGTGCACACATGCCAGCTTCTCTGGGAGTGTCCATTCCCCAACCTGTACACCCTTGTTGGAGGTGTGGGTGCTCTGGCTTTATGGGTACTGGTGCTGCTTCCTGAAGTCTGCCAGCAGTGCCCTGTGGAGGGAGCACCCCGTGAGTTCCCCCCCCCAAACCTCCCATGTTGGTCCCCATTTATTTCACCCTGGGCTGTCAGTCTGCAGGCTGCTTCTCATGGCATCTCATGGGATGATGGCTCTCAGGCTGGGGCAGAGGTGGCAATGCCTATGAGGTGATTCTTAGCAGGGTCAAACGTGGTCTTTACAAAGAGGACATCCAGACATCAAAAATGCTGCACAGAAGACAAAGTATACAACAGGAGAAAAGGCCTGTGGGCTGCTGTAGGAAATCCAATCAACACAAGCACCAAAATTTCTGACACCTCAAAGTTATATTTCACATATTTTGGAAAAAAGTTGCATTGGAAGCATGAGTTTATACTCTTCCAGTACTTTGCATCGTGATGTTTTATTATTTACTATATCCAAAGTAATAATCTAAAATTGAAGTGTTTTAGAGAACCTCTCTAGCTGCTCTGAGCTAAACTGAGTTCTGGTCTACTACAGCTCACGTTGGCATATGAAGAGCTGGAACATTCTTTTTATTTGCCTGACTATATGTCAGTCTTTCTTTATAGCAGGACAACAAATCTGATTTTACCATATCAAATGAAACATAATACTTTTTTTAGAATCTGTGCTCCAAAGATCTGGTTTTAGATCATGACATGAAGGATCAATATTCTTTGTTTTCCTGATGATTCAATTGCTACATAATGTATGAGTCACTGAAGATGTTCTATTAAGTTTCTATTAAGTAAGTGCCCCAAGGCAAAGAATACAGATCAGATCTTCAGAGGTTTTGGTAACTGTATTCATGATACAAATATAGTTTAATAAAGCCCATTTTAATTGATACATATTCTCTGTAATTATTCCCTCCAGTCATAGGACAGGCAGTTTCATCTCAGATAGTGTCACACACTGGTATTAAAATAAAGTATTTTACCAACTACATAAATTAATTAGCAGCAACAAAGGCTACAGCCTCACTGAAGTAAATGGCATTAGGTATAATTAAGGGTAAACAAAGCTTGTCCCTAAATTCTATGAGGCTATGTACAGTTGGATTACAGCAGCTCTGTTGGGCAGTAACCTATTTGCCTAGTAATTGTGACTCATACAAACAATATACCTACACTGATTAATTTTACTTACAGACCCTGTGGTAGCTTAATTAAATGATCCATTCTAAATAATGACAGCCTTTTAAAAGTAGCCCTGCAGGGACTGAACTGTTGCCTCAAAAGGCATGAGCCAAACGGAATAAACAGAATGTAATGTTGAACCATAGAAAAACCTTTTGAAAACATATTTATACAGAGAATACAAAGAAACTACTCTTAAGTTTTAAAATACCACACTATTAAATATTTCACTGTGTTGTTTACTGAAATATCGTGCTTTGCAGTAAGACAAATACCAAAACATAAAATTCTAATAAAATATCCTTGAAATTTCATGGGAAAGCACCAAAAAGATATAGCCTTGCCACATCCTACTAAATAACTCAGTTTGCAACTGGTAAATTTGTAAATGAACCAGCTTTAAACAAGTTATCCAGATCCATCTCTCCACCACCCTACGTACTTTCTTTACAAAGTCACAGAAGATTACTCATTCCTATTGGCCTATATAAATGTGAATGCCTATGAACTGAACTACATCTTCTTTTTCTAACATTTGGCCTTCCAGAACTCAAGAACACTTGGCTTATAAATAAGATTTGTAAACTACTTTAATTCATCAAAATCCCACACGAATATTGTGTTAACTTGGTTAAAAATGAATTAGAATAACATAGAATAGATTAATCAATAGTGCCAAACATTCTTCTGCTAAAGACAAAACATCTTCTGGTAGATTATTTAGTTAAAAGGAAGCAGAGTAAAACCAAAACCTCTGATATATCATCTGAGTCCATCATTGTAAAAAAATCAAGAGAAGGATCAATGCTTGTAAATTCTTCGGTGCTACAATTAAAGAATGTAAACTTTAAAAAAAAAAAAAAGGCATCTGTGTAGACAACAATGAATTCAGGTGAATGTATTAATCAACACTGGAAGTATCCCATCTCCAGAACATACATGAGAGGTAAGAAATGAGTTTCTCTTTGTTATTGCTTTAGTCTGTAAGCATGCTAACAAGGATAAGAGAAAATCCAAAGGAGCCCTTGACACTACATAAAATACTTCAATAGATTGTTGGGAATTAGGTTCTATTACTATCATATCCCTTGATCATTATGAAAAGTATTTTCTAGATGACTTGTCTAGTATGAGAAGATGAGAGCAAGCCTGCTGAGGGTTATTGACGTGTCAAATAGTCCCCACCTGAACGTGCAAGAACCTGCTTTGGGCTTACTTCTCCAGCAGCGCAGAGTGGCTGTGACATAATATGGGGCAGAGCAGATGTAGAGGCAAGGGCATGTACTTCATGCTGTCCATACTTCATCCATCCATAGCTTGATTCTTATGATTTATGTGGGTGAAATAAATTTCACCTTTATTCAATAAAATTCACATTCAAGTTGAAAATCTCGTCTCTTTCAGTTTCTCAGTGACAGCTGTCAGAATCCATAAACATTCAGCACAAGAATATAAAGTTAATAGGCTTCTTGTAATATCAAAACTAAACGGACTGCTAAGACTCAAAATGAAACACTATTACTAGAAAGATTCTTTTATCTGGTGCTTTGTGCAGTGGGGGAAAATTATTTTAATCTTGTCTTCTTTAAATGTTGGATTGCAAATGAATGCTGACAAGATTAAATAAATATATTTTTGACGTGAGTCTCTGCTGGCTTTTTTTTAAAAAAGAACCCAGCTGAACATACTCTACTTGATATTCTGCAAGTGTGGGTTCATAACCTGGAGCTCTTGGTAGAACATGAGAGGGACAAGAGCCAGGTATTTTTTTAAGTAAGTGCTTCAAAATGACGTGATTCTTCTTTTAGCCCCAGTGACACTAATGAATTTGAGCTTCTGTTGTGCACCATCTCAGTCCATGTGAAAGAGACTCCCTACAGCATGGAGTCTAGCCATAAAGATGGTGAGAGGAGTGATGCTACTTCCATGTTAAGTTAAACCAAGCAAGCCAAGAACCATCATCCTGGAAAGGAGACAAAGCTAAGCACAAAGGAAAATCTCCTCTGTAACTGAGGCTCTTTCAGTGAAATAAGTCTGCTCTAAGTAATTGGGATGATGGTCATGATCCTGCTGCACCTCCAGCATAGACCAGCACACGTACCAACTGGCAAAAGAACCTGAGTTATTAGCATTAAAGCCAGAAGGAAACATTTCTGACAGGTTCAAAATATACCTGTTGGGCCATCTTAGATTTTGTCTGAAAGTCGCATCATCTTTCCTTTTTCATGTGTACAGAAAACAAATAATGTCCAATTAAAAATAATTTATAAAGTATTATCTAATTGGGGCAACAACTATTACTATCACATCAATGTTGATGCAGCATTGCTTTCAAGTGGCACTCACCATCACTAATGACTGCAGTATGAGTGTGGGGACTGTATCCATTCTAACCCTCATCAGCCAAGGTCAGTGCTGAAAAAACAGTATCCAGCTTTCACCAAAGATGAGAGGAGCTTTAGTCTGAAAACTAAATGTTTTGCCTTTATGCATGTTTCACTGCTTCTATTGCAACAAGGCTGCACAAATCATAGAGGCTTGCCTCTTCACTGAGCAGTGGCCAAGCTATCCAGTGATTCATTTCAGAACCCAGATGAAATCTGCCAACAACATATTCATAACTAACCCCTCTATGTTATATTTGCTGGATGCCAGGCAGAAGGGGAAAAAGGGAACAGCTGTTTATCCATGTTGCTATAGGAGTAATATCTCATTTACATCCCAAAGTTGGTCACTATAATTGCCAATGATAATTAGGGTACGAGTGGGAATGAAATACAGAGCCTGTGTTGATTGAGAGATCCAGAAAACGAATTATAAACCCTTAATAGTCTTATACAGGCCCAGTCACTCATCCTCAGTCCCACATTTCTGATCCAAGACAGGATAGGGCTAATGAAACAGGCTTCACAGGTCAGAAGCAGAGGCAGCATAGAACATCCACCGTTTCTCACATTGGAAAGTGGGGAGGAGTAAGAAAAAACAACAAGAAACACAATTACTGAAGATATTATAGAGGCAAAAAATGAACACAGCAAGATGGAGTAGTGCCTCATCTTGTTGAGACTGTTGAGGTAGATTATTGAGATGATCAAAGGTCTTTCCTGCTCCCTTCTTGCACCCTGGCTATCATCTGCTTCTGCTTGCATTACAAAACAGAACAAAACATTAGGTTAAGGATGTAGAAAAACAACAATTCAAAAGTTTTATATAGGTTTGCAACCTTTCCCTTGACACAGTTTAAAAATCTGAAGGTAGTCTTGTTTACCTATCCTCAAATATAAGCGTATAAAATGAATAATTACTATAAAGTCTGCAGTCAGTCCTCTGAAGAGCAGAACTTCACCCTTGCATCCTATGTTTTAATTTTTAGCATTTCTGTCAAAACAAAACAGTTTTCTTTTTCATTCCATTTATTTCTTTGCTATTGGAAAGATTTACATTTACCTTTCCCATGGTGAAGGTCACAAAATGATGGATTAAGCATTAAAAATAACCAGAAAGCATAGCTGAAAGATAGAAAACATACTGAAATAATGGATCTTTTTGTGATGATGTTTGAAAATGAACATTTTGTATTCATGATGAGTATTTCTTAAAAAGCAAGTTCAAAGTCACATCATTATACACAGAAGATAATAGTTAAAAGGAATTTGTGGTACTTTGGTTAATGCACTAGGTATTTATAATTCCAGGCAAAATCAATTTTTAAATATAAGTTTAATGTTCTTTCTAGTCTTAGTCTCATATTTCATTAATCCAGTGTTTTTAAACTGGAGCAGACTTGGACTATGAGCAATGAGAGGGGAAAAAGGATACTGGATACAAAGGTGTAGGCCAGTGTAAAATAATAGATGCCTACCTGGAAACATCATATGCATGTGCCTATGTGTAATGGCTCTAACTCATGAGCTGAAGTACCTCATCAAGGAGAGGTGTAGAAGTTATATATTTGACCTTGCCCAGCTACAGAACAAACCCTACTGGTCTACCAAATGGCCCAATTCTGTCTTGCAATGCCACTTTCTGTCCAGTGTTGGAACTGCTTCTGGAGGCAGAATGCTCCCTGGGAGTCTTGCTTTCCATATTTCATTTCAAATACTTTTACCTCCCCCTTTGAACATAATAGTGGTTATTTAAGGAAAAAAAAATAGAAAAAGAAAAATAATAAACCAAAGATCTCTATTTCATGGTATTTCCAAGTTAACTGGTAAACAAGGAACACTCAAGCGTTATTCTCTTGACCATATTCAGCTTGTGCAAGATCAGCTTATTCAAACAGTAAGGCAGAAGAAAGGAATCATTTTTAGAGAGAAGGCAGAAAGAAAATAGCTTACATTTTGGGTCATTATTAAAAGGTAAGGCACTGATTTTTCAGAAGACTGGCAATCAGTACCATCCTTAAAAGCCTCTGAGATTTTCAGTGTCTGGGGCTAGGCATATCTTTATGTAACACAAATTTCAAATCTCACCTTCTCCCTCCTATACACTGTCCTAATTGCACTTTTCATGCTCTGCTGGGTTGAACCATCTATCCCTTGTGATGCAAACAAGGATAAGGACACAGGCAAGATGCTGTCTGGGACATAAGCACGATGGACACTCTGGAAAGTCATAAATATCTCATCCATGGCAGATGTCATCAGTAGACAACAGCAGCCTCCTCAGCAAGATAATGTTGCCCAGAGTGAGTCATGGTGGTCATCTGCTGCTGGAATCATTGTTGCCACAGTCACCTCAAACAGCTGCCTCACAGAAACACAGCTGGAGAATGTGACACAAGGAAAGTCATAGGGAAAGGAGCAAGAAAGGGAAACATGGTAACGTTTTTCACCATTCCTAAAATCTCTCAGAAATGGAGGCGTAAGGCAGAACAGGGAGCAACAGGAGACAATCTGGTGTTTGCCCTTTAGATAGCTGATACAGCACAGCCAGGGATCCAGCTCTGTGTGAAGCAAGTCAGAGGTGGTGGTGGCAAGGGTGGAGGATGGGTTTGCCCCATGGATAGGGGCTGAAGTGCTTTCTTTTTGGAGGCAACTTCTTGAAGCAAGTTGGCTAATGCATAAGGAAACATGATTCTGAATTCCCTGTTATAGAATGTGTGAAAGGATATTCAGTGGTTAGCAGTCACTCCTGTTTTCCTGTTTATTCTTCCAGGGATTTTGTTCTTTCTTCCTGACAATACCCTTGCACAGCTGGAGCCCATTAAACTTAACAGCAGCACAGCCGCTTGCAGAGGCCTTAGAACTCCTGTAATAAAATAACTTTAAAAAAAAATAAATTAAAAAGACATAAAAGCAATTGGCTTCCCCATAATGAGATTATAATGTGAAATGATGAAAAGATGAATAAAACTGCTTATTTTTACTCCTCTAGAATTAGCCAAACATAGTTCATTCATGAATATTTGAAAGGGATGTGATCCATCCACTCCCTTGTACATAAAAAGCTTCGTTTCACTTCCCTTTAGCATCTAATGTTTGAGATCACTAAGGCATTATACGAATGTTTTGTACCAGTCATTTGAATTAAAATGGGCTGGGCAGCTTTTTTAGCACCTACCAGAACTAACTGTTAACTGCGTTGTGCTGTCATACACTCAAATTCAGCATTCACCATTTAAGACTGAATAAAGAGTTCCAAGAGAAGACAGAGGTTGTCTTACCCAATGTTTAAATAATCTATTAGTTACTTTGCCTAATTACTTTTAAAATCTATTTTCAGCAATCTGCTAATGGTAGGATTAAAGAAAAATTAGCAGTTTTTGAATTTTATTTTGTAAGGAAGATTTGTGGCAAGGAAAATTTGATAATCAGTGGATTTTCTGAAGAGCTGCTATTATTTTGTAAATTCTTCAAAATTTACTCTGGTGGCATCCTGATTTGGCAGAACTTTGAGGTGGAATACCTTTAAGAGACACACCAAAAAGCTTCTAAATTCTAAAGCTGATTGTTGCTGTTGTTTCACATTACAGAAAGAAACAAGAAACCAGATCAACACAGGCTCTTTACACACAGAAAACTCAAAATCTGATAGACAGGAGGCTGCTAAAGGGAACTGAAAACAAATCTCTCCCACATCAATCATTTCCTTGTAAAGTAGGACTTGTTTTTGCTTTACTAAATACTTTGCAGAGGCATTCTGAACAGAGCAAACTCTACAAAGCTTTCATTACAACTCTAGAAGTCTCATCCCTTCTAGCTGTCTTCTATCAGACTGGCACTGGGACCGCTCAACCTGGTTGTTCAAGAGTATGCAATCAGCTGCAGGATCTCTGCTTGCCACCTCTCTCTCACAGCTTTTCTCATTGGCTCCAGGGAACTCTACAATATTTTTCAGCCAGAACATCATCATAATAAACAATCGTTCTGCAAAATACGTCTTACATTAATAAGATAGAGCTGAAAAAATTAAGTTCTGACCAAACATACAGAGAAACTGTGGGTAAACATTTATTTATTTTTCTATTGTTTCCTTCCTGTTGGAGTCAGCAGGTTTATAGCAACAGGTCTTGTGGAGGGTGTCCCTGCCCACGGCACGGGTCTTGGAACCAGACGACCTGTAAGGTTTGTTCCAATCCAAACCATCCCATGATTCTATGATTTGTGGTGCTATTTATCTGGTGTGATACATCAGAATGCCCTCAACACAGACTCTCCTAAACAGCCTTGTTTCTTGGGGTCAACTAATGTCAAGAGGAGGAAAAGCCAGCGAAGATCAGGAGAAATCTATACAGCCCAACCAGGAATTCTTCTGCTATAATAATGACTGAGGGTAGGGGTGAAATACCTCAGATTACAGCACTGCAATTCTATTAAAGATACACAATTTTCATTTACATTAACATGTTCATAATACTCTAAAGTATAGACTATTTCTGATAAAATGTCAGAAAGCAAAATGTCTTAATTTAATGGTCTTATGCTATTGACTACACTAACCACCAAATGAAAGAGGAAAATGGGTAAAAGACTTTTGTCCATTAATCATATCAAAATGTATTATTTTCCCTTTTGCATTTAATATGGACTTGGATCTCGACTTGGATTTTCAATCTGCATATTTATTGAATTATCAGTAAAAATTCTACTAAAGGAATTCTCATGTAGCTAGGAACAAACAAACACACAAATATAACTGTCAAGTGTTGTTTCTAGATCCCTGAGAGATTTCATAGACCATGGAAAAAATCATCAGGAAAATAGTAATTTAGATTCTCTAATTTTCAATTAAGCTATAATCTTCCTGTTTCTGGCATTTCAGTTTCATGATTGCAAATGCAATTTTAATATCACCTACAAGGAAAAACATCGGTTTTCCCAGTTCATCTTGATTGAAAAGGAAAAATATTTAAAAAGTTTAACAATGGAAAATAAGAATGAGAAAATTAACAAAAGTGAAAGAGAAGTGAAAATAAAAGAACAAAATAACATTTTCAGATGATAGACAGTGTTAAGGGGAAAAATGGAAACAGCATTGTAAATAGGAAGAGAGGAAAATTTTCAGAAAATAATATAACAAATTCTTCCCCACTATTTATAATTAATACGCTATTACTTCTGATCTCACTACTCAACAAAGCAGGAGCTCTGTGGTCTGGAACAAAGTGATTTTCAAGGAAAATATCACAAAATCCTCCCTGCTTAAGGAAAATGTAAAAAAAAAAAAAAAAAGTAGTACTAATAATGATGTAAGTTAGTGACAGAATTCCTGGTATTCATCACTACTTCTCCAGCTGATTAAACAACTCATCGATTGGGCCTTCCTGCTGCATGTTGCTTCATTTACAATCCTGAAAGCTAATCCATTCTGTGTCTAGTTCAAAGCTGAAGTCTCTTATCCCACCAGATAACTGCATACAGAGGTTCCACTTGGATATTTTAAAGTCCTGAACAGTTTTCAAGTTGTCAACTAGATATTCAACTTCTGGGAAATCATACTGTATCTAAAGATAAAACAGTCAGTAAATTTTTCTACATCTACGAGACAGTCTCTAAAAGACTAATTCAGAAAATAAAAATCAGTTTGTAAAATTATAGTTAAAATTATGTTAAATTAAAGGATTAGTTAACCAGCAAAGTTGCTGGTTAAAATAAAAGCAGGTTGTATACCTTGATTACTTCAGTGTTTACTACCTGCTGGTTCAAAGTAGTAGAATTAATTTGCTGGTCATGAAATCAGTGCTTAGCACATAATTTTATTTGTATGAGAGTTGGTATGGTATTTTTGCTTGTTAAAACTATAAGCCAAGGAGCAGCCTTTTAACTATACTCAGCTTTTGAGGTATTCAAGTGGAGCTGCCATTCTGTAGCTGGATCGCAATAGAGGCTGCTAGAAAAGTCTGACTTCTCCACTGGTGGCACTGCTATTGGTATACAATAAATAAGGAGAAATCTAAATACATTGTTAGTAAATATGCTGATATAAGGCTTCAGAAAAAGTGAATTTCCTTCAGTTAAACACTGGTACATTTTGCATATAGTAATTAAAATAAAATGGGCAAGAAGCACAGTCAGCACTTTCTCATTATAGGAATACTTCAGATGTAAGAAGTTTCACAAACTTGCTTATTCCTCCCTCCATTCTTAACTCCCTTTTTAATAGTCTACTGATGCATATTAGAATTTAATTATACCAATTAGTACTGCCACATCAGACATATGATGTAGCTTCAATTAGGAGGTACCTAATGGATATTAGTACAATTTAGCTTTGTAATTAAAGCTCTAAGAGCAGTGCAAATTCAATATTATGCTTACAAAACATTAAGACAACACTGATGGCATTGAAATTGAGTATTTTTAAAATAACCCCATAAATTAGTCTTTATATATATATATCTATGAATGAAATGAGTTTCGAGCTCTCTGCATCTCAATGCATAAGATCATGTTGCTATCTCCATTGGCAAAGCCATTTTTAACATTTAAAGTATTCTTTGTTATTAAATCAAATCCATTGTAAGCTATTCTGCCAAGGCCCACTTTTATTAAAGGACTTTTTAGAGGACTTTTGCAATTTCTGGCTTCTTCTTAGGAATCAAGAGTATTGACTCTACTAAATGAAGAAATGCTCACCCTGATAGAGCTCTGGTTTAGCAGGGACAACAGACATGTCAACCTCTTCTGTCCCCCAGCTTCTTCCCACCAGTGCTTCATAGAGTCCACCTATTTCTGTGATGGAGTATTACAATTTTTCTTCTCTTGGCTGCATCAAGAGCAGAGACAGCAAGAGACCAGTTTTAAAGAATTACCATCCAATTGTTTCTGCTGACAAACTTAATAATGAATCTTAAAAATCCTGTTAATTAATTGGTTTTGCTTATAGCCAAGTAACTATTTTCAATTTTACTGTTTGCTGATCATGCTTCTCTAATGTCATTATAGCAGATGATGTTGTTTGATGTGAAGTACGAACACGACCACTCCAAAGTAACATTTCGCCAAGTGCAAGATGCTAGCTCAGAGATGAAGTGACAAACACATTTAGAGAAACCATAAATGCTATAACAGTAATTTAAAAAAAACCCAAATAATTAAAATGATGAATTACCATCTTCATTACTGTGTTTTTTTGATGTCATCTTAAAAACTAAGATCAAGCGGTAAATTGCAAAAGATCTGCTAAACAGTCACTCCATCAGAAACGTAACTACAAGTGATACTGGTCTGGAATTGATTGTTCTGTGCTCTTGTCTCCCACTGTCACCAAAGGATGCTGAAAGCCAGCAGGACAAGGGAAGGCAACACAGTAGGAAGAAACCAAGCATGAAAAAGTGTCATAGCAAATGTGACATTCCAGAGAGGTTAAAGTCACACTACTTGATGGAGTGATGCTTGATATCTCAGTCACCTGTATCAGAGCCTGTGTTACAAAGTGCTGCAGCTCCTCTCTCATATAATCTAGAGACTATATGAGAAATTTTTAAAGTTTCATCATTAAGCTACTTGACAGGATCTTTCAAGACTATTTCTTGAGATCTCTTTACCCACATCATCCATAAATTATGTTCAGGAGAAAACTCCAATCAAAGAATTTGCAAAAAAAACCCTCCTGTAGTAGGAGATGCAATATGGAAAAGTTCATGACCTATACTCCCTTCAGAACAGAACAGAAAAGCTAGGTTGATGTGCTACAAAACCCTTTCAGCATCAGCATGGAACTGCAAGTTTTATAATGGCAAACTATTCTTCTGCTTTCCAGCTAAGATGTGCTCCCTAATTATGATATAATTTAAGTTTTTTGACTTATATCTTGCATGATAAGCATATTAAATTACCATGATGGGCTACAATTTATCATGATCATTAAAAATGAGATAATCAAACTGTGGCTGGTCATTAATCATGGTCAGTAGTATAACAAATAAATGGAGTGCAGCGTATCTTGGGAATCTATGAAAAATAATTAATTTGAATTGTTAGGAAAATAGAACAGATGAATACTTATATACAAAACCAGAACATAAACAGATAAACACCACAAACCCTATCAAAAATAATTTTGAAATATTTTCATTGCTGTCAGTGTTCCCTTACCTCTGCCCAGGACATTTACAGATACATTATTAAAAACTCCCCTGGTAGAAGAATACCAACTAGGGTAGCTAGCTTTTTGCATATTGGCATTTTTACTTGAGCTATAAGTAAAATTTGCACAAGGAATTCATTTTCTCTTCTGTAAAACTGGAATAAAAGTATGCGGCGTGTTTTGTAGTTTAATTACTACTTATTAAAGTACTGTAAGATCCTCTGCTGAAAGACTGCAGTAGGTTGAGCATGAAGACATGGAGCTTCTAGGCTGGCAGAATAGCTAAATGCAGATGTTACAACTTCCATAACATTTAGTTACGCTGTAAAATGTGTGAAAAAATGTTCCCTTGACACTGGGGAAACCCACCAGATTGAGAATACTAGGAGTATTTCCCTGAAAAATTCCCAACCTCCTCCTCTTCCTCTGCTAATGAGATGAAGAGAGAATTTAGGTATGCAAAGACTTACCTGGAGAAAGTGGTAATGAAGGTAGGGTTTAGTCCATTTTGGCTAAAAAGCCTCATCTTACAAATGAGTCCAATACACAGCAAAAATACATTTACATCTTCTGCAAGGCATCCAGGCTGTGTCTGCACTGCAGTCAATGGCTAAACCAGTCAGTCCATGGTCTGATGCAAAAATCCCAGGGATCCCCACATTTTCTGTGTCCATTAAACAGATGTCATTCCACAGAGGCCTAGAAGACATCCAAAGTCTCTCTGACAATATTATTTCAGTGGGCTGACTATCATTGAAATCTTCCAGAATGCAGAGTTCTGTTCAAATGTTTTACCTGATAGTTTGTCTGTTTTTTTTGAAGCTCGGTGTATTGGGAATCAGAGACTGATACAAAAGGGTTCTGATTTCTCATTGAAAATGAGGAAAGTAGTAGATGTTGTAAAGTTCGTGTCTTCCTTCTCAAATTTAGGTAATTATTGTCCCATTTACAGAAAAATATGCTACTCCAATTTTAAGCTTTATGTTAATCACTGCTTGGTTTTACCCATATTTACAAAGGGAGAACCCATTATTAGATTAAATTTACTCTTAAATTACAATATTTATAGAGTTAAAACCTCATGTATAGTGAAAAAATCTGAACAGATATGGTTGTTAAAGGGCCATCTTGCAATCTTTCCTTCCATATTCATATAACTTAGGCTCATAGTGAACAAATTATAAAAACATTTTAAATTTTTTTTTCTTAAAGACAGCCTGTGGGAAACAGGGAGGAGAGAGGGAGCAGAAAAACGTGTTGCCATATGCTGAGAAGAAACAGGCATAACAGAATATGTTACCTAAACTGCAATATTATGCATATGAGAAAATTTATTTGAATTTTTCACCTAAATGCTAATTCACTGCACAGTTCAGGATTTCGGTGTGCTTGCACAAGGCCAAAAGAGAATTATCAAAAACATATCGTTCTTATTTGCCTACAGCAGAGAGTCACAGCATACTAAGGCTCAACTTTTCATGAATGAATATTTTGAAAAACTGAAATAACTAGCAGGCTGCAGCTGCAGAGGTCTGGGAAACTTGAACTACATACAGAATTCTCTGCTGTCCCAGTTTAAAGAAAAAAAACCCTCTCAAAACCATTTCTCACTCTTTGAAAACTATAATTATCTTCCAAAGAGTTACTGAAAATGTGTTCAAAAGGCAACATTAAATGGTGACAGCTACTTTTTTTTGGAAAAAAAAAAAAAAAAAACCAAAACTTTTTTTGATCAAGACTTTGGTTTTTTTTTTTTTTTTTTGATACACAAATATTCTAATTGCTAAGTAACAGTAAACATAGTTGGTATTCTGAAAACACAAGGTATTTGGGTTGCTTAAAAAAAAAAAAAAAAACAACCAAACAAAACCCAAACAACTGAAAACCACAACAACATTTTGTGAACGGTTGCAAACTAAGATCTTTTCACCAATTTAAGTGAATGCAGCTACCCTAGGAAGTTGAAGGCTTGATTAAAAAAAAAAAAAAAAAACATAATGCCTAAGTGTACAAGCTCATACAAAGGGAGTCTGATTCTTTGTCTGTCCCTTTAAGAAGAGAAATTGCTTTAGACTTCTGTTCAGGAGCCATAGGACTGAAGCATATTTTTGTAGCTATTATGTAAGCACAAATAAAAGGCTGTTTCCTAAATGGTGAGGTGATGCTTTTTTAAAGCACATGAAGACGTTTGTCTTTTTGAATTGTGCCCAATGCAAAACGATGTCAGGTAGAAGTAAACAGAAATGAGCATCAGCCACATTTCAGATGTGAATTCGTGCTGCTCTGCAGCAACAGCTGTGCCCTGATGAAAAAGATGAAAAAATGGCCAGTGTTCTCAAAAAAGAAAAAAAAAAAATTATCACCCCTGCAAGAATTGTTGGGGACCAGATGTTAAAATCCAGTATGGTCTGTTTATTTCAGAAGAGAGTGTTGTAAAAAATGTTAATCAGGTGGTTTTATGCAGTTTAGGTTGTTCTACTTGACTGTTTTATAGACTGTTGTTATTGGTGTGAAATCGTTGCGCTGTAACTAAAGTCTGACTGTTACAGATCAATACAAAAGTAATAGCTATCAATACAGGGTGAAATTATCAAAGGAAGTAGGAGGATACTATGACTTCCACTTATATATAGAATGTCATAAATATAGATGTAACAGAAGAAAATAAAGTGAAAAATTATAATCAGAAATCAATATAAAATTATCCTCCCACATATTGACAGGAATGATTCTTTGAAGAGCATAGCAGGAGCTGATGGAGAAAAACATCCTGGAAGAACCAAGCAGCATCCCAACCTGCACACGAAACATTTTGTCTAAATGAAAATACACAAAGTTCAATTTTGTACCATATAGCTGTACCAACATAAATCTAAAGTAATCCCAATTAAATAGTGACTTATAATTCTGTACCTGCAAACAGAACTCGGGGTAAGATTCAGGCCTCCCACATTCCCACTGGACTGGAAACAAAGATGAGCCACTTGGCACCCAGGGAAGGCTCTTCTATTATCATTTCTCTTAAGAAGAAAAATTATTTGGGATGCAACCTACTGGGCTGGTGGCAGGTAATGTTTTTTTTTTGAAAACAAGGAAGGACCAAATCACAACCCAGGGGAGAGATGATAAGCATATAAGATTAAAAAGAAAAAATAAAAGAACCTCAGAAGAAGTGGGGCTGGAAGGCTTTGCTCCAGACATTGGAAGGGATGGAGCACCCCAGCCCAGGCAGCCTGTCCTGTGACACTGTTTCTAAAGCTATGGAGCCTTGGCAGGCAACTTCAAGGGTCCCCTCCTCTGAGATGAGACACTGATGCTGTGGTTAATAACAGAAGCTTTTCAACACTTCAACACCATTTCAGCCCAGCTCTATCCTTAGACTCCACACAGAAATACTGGTACTAAACCAGTAGGAACATTTGCATCTGAAATGCCAGAACCTTTGCTACAGTAAACAGAAATCTGAACTAAATCTGCATTAAAACAAAAGGCAAAACACAGTGAGCCTGACTGCACCATATATTCAAAACATCAGAGACAGCAAACACTGGATCAATATGTTTTCAGATGTTTTTCATTCCATAAGGTCAAAGAACTTCACAAATAAAGGGGTCGGACAATATTTTTGCTTCAGGATTGATAGAAGTATTTTACAAACTGAGGCATGTGGAGAGATGGGGTCAAAAGGTACTGCCTTTTCCAGCAGGGTAAATCCTAGGCTTGTTTTGGCTATATGGACAATGTCATAAAGGAGAGAGCAGAGCCCCGTGCAGCTCTGAGTGACTTACCCTCTGCCACGCAGCGAGCAGTGGGGTTGTGTGGATTAAAGCCAGTTCCAGGGAGATGATGTAAGCACTGGATCAAATGATATACAAGCAGACAGTAGAGCTCTAAAGGCACAGCAGCATCCTGACAGAAATCCCTCGGTGGAAATTTAAGGATGCATACATCACAGTGTTTTATCTTCTGCTTGGACTTCAGAAAAACAGAGGATTTGGGGACTGCCCAGCCAGTGTTTTACCTCTTCTGCTCTTTGTTGTGTTTTCTTTTTAACCTTGTGCTGCTACTTTGAAAAGATATTCAAAGCAGATGACTTTACAGATGCTCCTGACTGAGCATAGCCTAACAAATTTACCTTAGCACAATGTAATATAGTTTACTGAAACCACAAGCAGATACAGACATCTACCATACATAAGACACTTATCCTGTAAAATTTTGCCAATGCAATACAAGACATATTCATTTTCAATAATATTCACCTATCTCTCTTCATGTTTTGAAAGTGCCAACATGCTAGCAGCTGTTAAATACCATTTAAAGTGATTTTTCATTAGATTTTCTGTGGCCTTCGTTTCAAAGAGAAAATTAGATTGTAGTAAATAAAATGGCAAATGCAGAGGTATTGGGTATTGAAAATGGTGTTTCTTTTTTCAGTCAGGTCATCCAGCTACCATCTCTGCATTCAGAGCAGTGCATATGCGCATGTATGAGTGAGTACCTGACATGCCTGTCAATATGTTCAGCATATTGACCACAAATCCCTCCACCATTCCGGAATAATGAAGACACCCAAGGACAAAGCTGTTTGCAACGATCCAAATTCCCTTAATGCACATCTTAAAGCACATCTGTAGTGGTGTGGTGTCCTGTTTCTGGTTTTATCACCACTAGAGGAGGTCTAGGGTGTGTGGCCACACTGTGGAACTGGTTGATATGCTATGGACGCAATGATCGTGCCATCGATGACCAATGCAACTGGTAAGAAATAAAGTGACATCCCCAGTGACTTAGGCATCAGGTGCCACAACCACAACCCAGGACAGCTCTGGTTGCTGTGCTAGGAAACAGCTGTGTGGTAATATCAGCATACTACTGTCTGCTGTGTCCTTGAACTCAAAGATTCGTTCGATAAGAGACCTTTGCTTTCACTAGCTGATTTTTGCCATTAACACTGTGAGAATAAAATGTTGGTGAATGAACAGCAACAACAGAAAAAATCCCAGCTGAATTAAATTATTATTTGTAAGACATTCTGAGATATTGATCTGCCTGACTTATAAGTAATTCATGCAGTTTAGTGCTGAACAAAAGGTACAATTTTAAGAAAATGTGCTGTGGGGCATAACTTGTCAAATAATTAAAAACTTAAAATTACTTCTTTTGACTTAACACCTTCACTTTCACTTCCAAATAATGTTATATGACTCAATAGTATAACCCAAAAGAGGTTTATGGAGAAAATTAGGAATAGGGTTTTTTTTTTTGCATTAGGCCTGTGAGAATTTCTCTTGTATAATCTGATCGATACTTTGCTTCTCCCTTTGACTTTCATATACTGCGGATCATTTAGAATAAGTAGATGTAAAAGGAATAATGAAAAGACCAGACCATTTAAATATTCAAACAGAACTATGCTTAGAAAATGTAGATTCAGTTATTACTCTCCCAAAATATAAGCTTTTTCTTAAAAAAATATGAGCATGACATAGTCTCTTAAGTCTTCCTTTTTATACTACCAACCATCCAAATTCTTATGCTGGATTTAAATGTATTCGTAATGCCATAAATATGGGCAGGAGCAGAGGAGTGGTGAAAAAAAGAAGATTGATAGGAAATGACCTTAATAAGCTTTACAGATTGTTTAATCTCAGAAAAATATAATAAGTTAGAGCTAAAGATCCATTAGAAATATGCCTAAATTGTGGTTTAACCCTGCATTTGACATTTAACTTGGTTTTACCGATTCCTTAATCCTTCTGCCCTTCGAGCCAAAATATCTTTTAATTAAAAAGCTATAAATGTGCCCCTTTGGCCATCTCTTAAATCTGCAATCCTCTTAGATTTCTCCTTAAAAGCTTAATCCCCTTAGTTCCTCAGAGAAGAACCCTGGCTTGGTGAGGCTGTGGCACAGCGCCCAGCGGAGCTGAGCAGCCTGGCTGGACTCTGCACCAGGCAGGCAGGAGCCTTCTGCTCCTCACCTCACCCAGACTGCCCTGGGGAGTCACCTGAAACAGGCCCCTGAGTCACAAACAGCACAAAGGGGTAGAGAAAGGTCCTTCTCCGGCTGACTAGTCATGGGGTATAATGCCACTGCCATTGGGTATAACAGCGGAGTCTTTGGGTTGTTCATTTCCATCACAAACTTTTAGTATCAATAGGAAATAAAACACGTAGTTCAAAGGAAGAGACAAAAATGTAGTGCCTATGAGCTGTGCAAGGGAAAACTGTTTTTTTTCCTGAAAGGTTTTTCTTTCATATCTTTGAGGAAAACACATTTGTACTTAACAGAAAAAAAAAAAAAAGTTTATGTGCCATGCCAAATTATTGTTCTGTCACAAAATTAAAAATCAAGATTAGAAGCCAACCATATTTCTCAAACATGACATGTTCTCTACACCATATGCTCTGAAGAGAGATTCATTTAATTGTTTGGAACAAGTCCATATAGTTGTCAGATTCCAGGACTCCACCCAAAGTCATGTAATAGGTTTCTTCAAGGTGCATGGCATCACATTATGCTGTTTTCCAGATTTGAATTAAATTCCTCAACATAAAAGATATTGACAGCATATCAGTCCGATAATAAATACCTAGCCTCAGAAGACAGTTGAGAGCCAGATCAGTGCTTCAGTGCTAAAAATGACAAGATAGAATAAGGTCCTTAAATCATCCATACTAAATACAGAAAAGTAAATATCTGAGAGGGGTTTTAACAATAGCCAGCATGCTGGGACACCAAAACCAGACAGACTAAGGGAAATTGTGCTTCAAGACGCAGTAACTAAATTGTGTGTTTCAGAACCCAAAACATCTCCTTGGGAAGCAGCTGCCCACACCTGAGCATGTTGCCTGTTATCCAAAACTGGGCAACCTGAATCTGAGAAAAGCACTAGTTGAATGTAACAAAAATTTCTTTGCACTCCTATGAGTGCATCCTAGCCTGATCTACTTGCTCCCCAAATCACATATGTTTGGAACAGACCAGCACACACCTAAACACTGGCCAAAGCAGCCTGAAGGGGCTTGAGCTTTTAAATATGTACAGAACAACAAAATATGAAATGGGGCAAAGGTGGAAACGTGATCCACATTTTACCTGGCAATCTAGGGCTTATTGTGATGTTCACAGGTGCTGTTTATGGGGGGAAAGGGGCTGCAAGACAAGCAAAGAACTAGCAGGGGCAAACTGAACTGAACAGACCTGATAGGAGCACTCAGAATGTTTACTTGTGTGTTTCTTCATTATGTTTAAAAGCCATTTCCACTGAAAAGGAGAGAAAGTGGAGAACAATCGAAGTTATAGCAGTGTATTTTGTGTTTCTGTGCCAATTACACTTTGGAGTCTGTTTCCAATACTGAGATACAAAGCTTATATTTTTTTTTAGGAATACAATTCATTGTTCACGACTGCACTGTACACTATGAAGTGAAAAACCTGTTTCAGAATTACATATGAAATGTGAAAGAACAGCAGAATCCATCCTATAATAGTCAACCATTACTGTATGCAATGGCTGAAACAACAGAAATCAGAATATATTTCTCTGGAGATGGTGTCAGACTGAGAAAGAGAGTAAGCAAGAGAGAAAAAGAAAAAGCACTTCAGATCACCATATCAAAGGTACCTTAAGTTGGTCGCTGTTGCCCATCAGGATAAGTTATAAAACCATTGAGTCTTGGTATGACTGATCCTTACCATGCAAGAGGAGAAGTGCCAGCTGCCCTAGCATTTGCCTCAGTGAAGACAAAGACTTTACAGTAGTTTTACTTCAGGTATGAAGCATTTATGTCATCTTTTTGTATCTCGCTCTTCATGGTTCTTTTACCCTGTAATAAAATGTTATTTTTAACCAAATGCATGTTATTTGCTGCATCTACATTAGCAAGCATTGTGGCAGAACTGGAGAGTGGAGTAGTTAATGGAGAAGACCTCGTGTCCATGTGATAGGAATCTGCTTCAGGGATTGTGCCCTGGACAAGCTGTAGCCTGGTTCTGTGGGACTGACATTCATTAAGTGCTGGGGCACATGGGTAGATGTCAAGAGTACAGCTTTGAGTTGTCTTCCACTCAAAAAGAAAATGACCCCAATGCTCTGAGGTTGTTCTTCAGACCACAACGCAGTAAATGGAGGGGAAACTGGCTTGCAAGCTTCAGGCCTGTTTTGAGGTAAAATGCTAATGCAAGCTCATCTTGAGTACTGCACATTTATAAATGTTATTCTTTCCAGTGTTTCTGGGTGAGGAGGTTCCACCAGGGTTTTACTGCCATGCCTTTTAAATTTGAAATCATTGTTATTGCCACCCAACCTGACCTAAAAGAAAGGTAATATTTATCACATAATGTCTTTCATATAATGTTAGCATAAAATATTTGTGAGGGATAGAAAAGGACGTGTATTTATTTTGGCCAGGCTGCTCGCTGAATGGTGAACAGCTTTTGGCTGAAACAAGAACTTTCACAGCTTCTTTCAAAGAAGCCAGATTTAGCCTGTTCTTCCCCTTGGAGATGCTCGAGTGCCCCAGCTCCTAAGCCTTTCCTTACCTGACTAACATCTGATGCTTTTTCAGCCACCCAATGGACCCAAATTCAACAAGAAAGGCACAAAATGCCCATTGAGTGCAGCAGGCCACTCCTGGCTTTAGCTGAGTCCTCTTGGGCCAAGCTGCCACTCTTGGGAAGCACCTTGTGCTGGTCAACCCAGAGGCTGCAATGGTTGATCTTGCTGATGATGACTGCACACCATAAGTGTAGATGATTCTACTTCTCTTTTTTTGCTGCTAATAAAAAAAAACCTGACCAGAGCTGGCCTGCTTTCTGCAGTTCCCTTAGGGATTCTCTAGACAGCACAGACGTATAGCTACTACTAACTCCAACCAAACATGCACTCATCATCCTTTTCTCTTATTACCTTAGATAACGACATTAGTTGGATGCAAGGATACAGTTTAAAGAAAATAATAATATTGTAAAAGTCTAGTAACAATCCCTAGCACTCATGCTCCATTTATCAAAGAATATTACATATTAAGTTTTGTTCTGAGTTAGGATGAAGTGAGATATATTCATTTAAGTTTTAGACTTCTCTTTATATATTCATGGACATTGTTGTTCTTTTGAAATTTAACAATGTGTACAATGTTAATTTGTTTTACGTTAGGTTTATTTTGATAGTACTAGGTGCTAATGAAAAAAATTCTCAAAAGAAACCCGTGAGTCTTTCTAAAAATGTGTTTCTGCACACCAACATACTGATATTTTTTTCTGAAAGAAGCACAGGATTTAACTGTGTATCTTCTGTAATTTCTGCATGATTCTGCTCCTTTGATCAGATCTTTATTTGTGTGGTAAATAGTTTACAGATAAACACCTCAGAGGATCCTTTTTCTATGCCTAAATGGAAATGGCCTTCTGTGAATTACGGACCAATACCTTTCCTCTTTTCTTTGCTCATTGTATGGGAGCTCTTAAAAGCATTATAAATCGTTAAAAGCTAATGGCTCCCATCTAGCTTTTTACCTTCAGCACAGCTCTAAAAAAGGAATTTAAATTATATTTTCTACTTATGATTGTCAGTTGAACTACATTCATCTCTCTTTGTATCTTCTTATGTACTTATTCCAATAATTGCAACATCCAGCTTTCACTACGTTCAATATTTCTAGACATAATACATACATATTTTTATTTATCTTAAAAGGCTATGATTTGGAATGCTCCTGACATTGCCATAAGTAACTTCTTCACTGTAAAATGTCATACTAGTACCTAGCATATATGTATCAAACTAACACACATGGATCCTCAAAGGGAAAGTTGTATTTGAAGCAACTGTTGGTCATTGTATTACAGCTGAGTAAGAGAAAGGCTCTCTGTAAGTCTAGAAAAAGGGAACAATAAGAACTAAGGTAAGGTAGAGGGACAGATAGATGATTTTACAGGGAAAATTTGCATTAAACAACATCCAAAAGTTAATGTTTCTTTACTATCATAGACTACTCTCTCACTATTCTTAACTTCTTGCTAATACACTAAAGTCACAGATTAATGTTGAATGACGTTTTTTAAGAAGGGCCTACATTCTGTTGTACATCTGCACAAGACCTTTTTCAAAAGGCTTCCAAAGACTTGCTTGTTCTAGAGTACACAAGCATAGAAATTACTAGAGTATAGGTACTTCCATACATATACCAGAAACCTAGAAGTGGGAGTATCAATCATTCCCATTCACATTGCTCATTTTTGTTTCTGTAACATTTATACATATTCCATAGCATAATCAACCCTAATACATTATTTTTCATTATATTGTCACTGTCTTATGCTACAGCAATATAGGATGTTCTTGCCTGTCCAAACTAGCATGTTTTTAATATATATTTATTGAAGAAATTCTACATCTATATACTCTGAATTCCTGTGACATCACAGAGAGTTAATGTAACCAAAGACATCATTTGGCCCATTGTGCTCATTCAATTACAAAGACAACACTGAGACAGAAGAGGCAGTTGGAAGAGAGGGTTTGTAGATAGACATCTTCAGCTGCCTATATACAAACATATTTCTCTTTGGCATCACTAGTACTTTGACCACATGTATGGATTTGTTTAGACTCAAACCTGAAGACAGACAAAAGCATTTTTGGCAGATTTAGAATCTTGCCTCAGAGAGAAGACAGTTACTGTAAATCAGTGACTAGGGGACTGATGTTATAATCTTGCTCTGACTTAGATAAAATGATCTGAACGATCTGAATGGACTTGTCAGCGCATTATCTGGGAATAAAAGAGGTAAATTGCCATTACCTCCATAAACTGCAGTGGTTTTGGATGCAGCACCATCTGGACCATTTCCTTCCTTTCTCACTGTCCCAGAAATGCTCTTATTGAAACATTATTCTTAGGACAAAATACATTAAAAATCTAAGCTACATTTATCACGTAACATTATATGTCATAAATACTGATCCTAAAGGAACTGAGATAGATCAAAGATTTTAGTGTGTAGCTCTTTGTGGGGGTCTTTACTAGGAGGTTCTCACACACCATTAAAATCTTCCATTCTATGCTGTTTGGGCTGGGAAATGAAGCATCTAATGCATAAACAGTGTATGGAACTCTGTGAATAGCACCAAAAGTTGATAAAAATATGTGAGAAATAGAACTGCCCATGTTGTGCAAGAAGAATTGAAATTCTCTTTGGGTAAGGCTGTTCACAAGAGGTATGATCATAGAAACATGTCGTGGCAGACTGGGGCCTCTTAATTTTTTTTATGTTCTAAGCTCCAGGAAACATATGCTGGTTTTGTGGTAGTTTGGACAACTGAAATGATTCAGGGATTAGAGGATATGGCAGAGGAAGAGCAAGCAAGGGAACTTAATTTACGCAGCTTAAAGGAAAAGAGATTAAGGGGATATAAAATTGTATAAATATCTTCAAGGATTCAAGGAAATAATATTGAGGCAAGATGAGGATTTTATATGTTATCTAAGAAAGGTTAATAAATTTACTATCCTAAAACTATAAAGTTTGGGTTAGAGAGCAGAAAAAAAGTGGCTAAAGGTATTAATAAAAGTAAAATTCAAACAGAGAAAAAAAGTGAGGTGACTGCACCACAAACTGAAGAAAATAGAACAACGTAGACTGCTTGCAACTGTGCAATAAAATAAGCCTGCAATGAGCAGAGAAATGACACTAATGCCCAGTTTTTATTCTGTGTAGATGTTTAGAAGCAGGAACTTCTGAACCTAAGGAAGTTTTTGTAGCTCACTATGGGATTGTTTTTCTTTACATGAGATGTGGAGAAACCCAAAAGTTAACTGCTACAGTTCTAATCATGTTTTGCCATATCTAGAGTTTCTTCTTAAAATCTATGTATACGAAGACCTGGCAGCCTCTTTTGCCATTTCACCTTTTTGAGAAAAAGGAGAAAAATACTGTATAAGCACTTGGGAAAGACTTGCAGAACTGAAATACAATTAGAAACAAAAATAAAAAAAATTAAGCAAACAAACAAACCAAAAAAAAAAAATAACCAAAGACTTGGGTCAGCCACAAAGAAAATGATATATATGTCTTGGCTTTTTTTATCACCTACCCCATCATCTCCCTATGAACTTTTGAAAATACCTAATTATTCCAACTACATTTTACAAACTGGTAGTTCCTCAATAGGAATTAAATTTCAGTAAGTTTAGTGGTCAACAGCAGCCACGTACACAAGAGAGACTCAAATAAGTGCCCTCACTGTGCAAAAAGCAGCAGAAGAAATGCACCATTATCTTCTCTGCTCAGCACACCACATAAATGATCTACAGGGCTGAGGTGGCTCGTTATCCTTGGGCAGCACAGAACTGGGTGCAGCAGGATCTACAAGGTGGTGTCCAGGGAACCAGCTAATGTGGAGACAACAAAGATGGTATTTTGTGGAAGATATTCTGCAGGAATGTGGTAGGAAGCTGGATACATTGCAGCTGAGGACTGAGAGGACTTAAAACATGTGGGGAACAAGATCTGAAAAGTTTTCACTCACAATGAAATGAATCTTTTTTTGGTACAAACCGGTTCATATATGAAATGTGTTAGTCTCCTTTGTTTCTGTTCTGTACTGAGCCTCTGTGTAAACCCCCTGGTGCCTATATTCTTTTATCTATACTTTCTAACTCAGCTTAAAAAATTAAGAGCCTGCATTATATTGATCTTTCTGTTTAATTCCATGTTTTGAATAATACATCACAGAAGTGGCAGTGCTTTTATGATATGTTGGTGTCATACATCATAACTAGCACCACTGCTTTAGTGATGTATTATCCACACAGTAGCACTAACCAGAAAGATAAATGCTGGTACATGGACAGCTATGTACATCTCTTGAGAAATAAGGATAAAGACAGATTAATTTATACACATGCTAAAATTCAGAAATAAACAAAATGTCTATCTGGTACAGATTGCATATTACTTTCGGCAGGATGTGCATACATCTTTACAAAAGAAGCAGCTAGAAAGCTATGTATTTGTTTTCAAGTCAAATATTCTCTGAATAAATCTTGATTCTCTGAGTGAAAGGAGCTTTGGCAGTTGCACCCTTCCATCGCTGACAGGAGAAGCTGAATCAAGGATGGATCATACCATGCCTTTTTCAATGCCCTAGCCTTTTATTCAAGAATCAATCCCTTATCCTTAAATGTTTTCTGGATCATGATATCCATAGTATCCACAGAAGCCTATTTCTGCCACTTTTCTTACATATTGTACTGATGCTACAGATAAGTTCTGTACAATATGTCATGCTGTTCTGCCTTTGATTTTCTCTCTCTCTTGCAGGAAGAGTAGAGTTGCATTATTCTCTCATTCACATCACAAAAGCAAAGGCTAACTTTGCCTTTAAACCTGTTATTTTGTTTCAGATGCTTGCCACCTTTGCTAAGTTCCCCAAGAGCCATGCACAAAAGGGCGTTTTGCAAAAGAGTTTCTCACTCGGGAACATTCACAGACCATTCTGCTTGTCTGGGAAATAATTTGTGCTCCCAGCCTCAATAGCTGCAAATCTGGGAGGTGTCACTATGCAGAAGAGCCATGACTCATTCTGGAATAATGCAAAAACCTCTAATGCCCTACTGCCCATCCCACCAGTGCCTGCTGTAGAGCCCCCTATGCAAAACCAGTCCCTGAGAGATACTTCAAACTAGTGCTGTCATTTTATCTGATCCTTCTTCATGTTGCAAAACAAACACAAACAAAAGAACAGGATTTGAGAAGGGAAAGATTTGTCTTCATGACATTTGAGGCTTATTTCTCAGATAAAATAACTGCAATATGTTTCCCCTTCCTACCTGTGTAAATAGAATTGAAGAACTAGGCACGTGGTGCACTAGATAATATTTAATTAGCTCATAAACCACAGTGGTTATTCCAGATTTTGTGGTTTATGAGTGAATCATATTATTTAGGGCAGGATGAATCAGCTCAGAACTAATGGACTTGACACCATGCCCGTCCTCTGAGCAAAACCAAGCTCAGAGCTTTTCTGAGGCTTAAAATGCTTTGTTTGCTTTTATTAATTAATCAATCAGGACTAGACATGAAAATACTTCAAGAAAGACTGACATTTTCCTAAATTATTCAAAACTTAGTTGCTACCGTAAGTAGCAGTTCTAGGACAAGAACATCACTTCTTGTGAGATTGCTAGCCTGATTTTCTGCATTTGTGCCTGAGGATAATGTTATTCTCTTGGCTTCTAGCTTGTCACCTTACCGTGAAATCACCACAGATACTTAGGAAATGCAAAAAAGAACCAGCTATATGGGGGGAGTGGGTGGGGGGGGGAAGAAAATGTGTGTACTCAAACATATCCTTCAGCTAACTTCTGACTACTGAAATATCACCCTGTTGGAGTAAAATTAGTGTTAACAATTGATTTATCAATCGCTGCTGTGCAGTATGTAATGCTAACAAGTTGGTCTGTCAGGTCTCTTAGCAACATTAAATCAGTGAGTCAGATGGTATGAGTGATAAGAGGAGGCATATGATAATGGAATTTTCCAGATTTGTTACACTTGCTGGGTTTCATCTCACTTTGTAGCACAACCCCTTCCTTCCTGCATGGTTAGAACAGTGCATCCCCTCGCTGTCTTGCAATCTAGAAAAGGCTCCACAAACATTTTCTTGCCCAGCAAGTGGGAGGTGAAGATGTGGTGGAGTACTGTAGATCAATTAAACAAATGACAATGGCAGCCTTTGGTGGATGAACGCTTCTGATGTGGATTTAATAGTGTGTGTACTAGCAAATTTGCCAGGTGCTTTGTATAAAACAATCAGCATGCACAACTTGTAAGACCATATTCTCATGCTTAATTACAGCAACTGTAGAATCGGCACAGGTTAAACACAGTGGCTTTCAATTTCCAGTATTAATCAGAAGAAAACAATGAAATTCAGTCCAGTAGGCTTTCAATTCCCTATCCTCATATTGTGGTTTCATCATTCTCTTCTCTAAAAGAGGTTTTATTCAGCCTCTGCCTTTTATATCAGGCCCTGTGAATCATCTGAAATAAAATAGAAGTCTGATAATTTGTTATAAAGCTGAGACTGCATGTACATCATCAGTCCTGTTGGAAAATCGTTTTGTAAAAATGGCTGCTGATGTTGCTTAGTTTTGTATTTGTTATTTTTTCCTTCTCTTTATGCTTTTGTATATCTGTCCCCAGAAGATCATAAAATTATTTTAATTAGGGATGTCAACTTCTGCCTGAGAAGCTGAGGGGGTAATTACATCATTTATATGCAAAATGGGTAATTTTCTCCCTGCTCTTCACCATTCTCTTCTTTCCATTTATTCCCCCCTATCTCCACTCTTCAGAGTTGAGCTATTTAATTTTATTTTGGTCCATCTGGAATATCTCCACCACTCTGCCATTCAGTCTCAGCCACAGAAGGAAGTTACCTTTACTCTAAATCTTCACATCTCTTTTCTCCATGTACTCCTGACTCTATTCAATATGCTTAGGGAGTTTAAGGTCCACCACAGACACACTGAAGTGTCTTCTGACCTCTTGTACAGACATAACATTTTACTAAGTATTAATAAAGAAAGGAAAATTACAGAGAAACCAGATCTGAATATGAAAGTTTTTAAAAGAAAAGAACAGTGTGCAGAAATGGAATGTCATTTAGAAAGAACAAAACGAATAAATTTAAAAATTTCTTTAACAAACATGACAAAAAAGAAACCCAACATATGGGTGAGGACTGCACAGTGACTACAATCACCATTGACTGGAAAAGCATGGAGTGAAGGGACTGAAGCTGGAAGCAAGTGCCCATCACATCGAGGCAGTGCAATGCCAACCATTTATGGTGACATCTTTCTGGCACTAGGTCCCTCTGAAGCTCTTAATTTCATCTTATTTTTTTTTTTCAGTTGAATCATGCAGAGGAGGCAAACTTTGAACTTCTCACTCAAACTGAGAGAGATAACACAGATTAATGTAGATTTAAACAGCACATATTAAAATATATCCTTAAAATGGAAAACATGCAGAAATGTGAAATCACTGAACCCTTTAGATTTAAGAACAAGTCTTTATATCTGGGGAGTTAGTTCCTAGTAAGAAACCAAAGACTCGCTGGCATCTAGAACAAAATTCCAAGGCTACTGAAAGATTCACTGCTAATATCTGAGTAAAAACTGACTTTACCATAGTATCACCCAATCCAAACTGACAGTGCTTTCATATTCTGAATCTTAATATGACATGAAAAGAGACCTGAGTCATTAAGAATGTAGAGAACTTCTGGTACGTAAGGATTAAAAAAAAAAAAAAGTAAGTATATAAAATTTTTTAAAAAGTAAAAAATAAAAAGAAACTCCAATATCTTCATTGGACTATTTCTTTGCAAGAGTTTGCAAAGGCCAGCATAATAAAATCTGGACAAAAAGGATGATAATTTATTCAGAGGAAATTTTTCATAGAAGCAAGGGATGCTGCTATAACAGATGATTTAGCTATTGATCTGGAAGCAAATGTATATTTAAATCTTCGAGTTAGTTGGTCCCTGTGGCATAAGCCAAAGTAGTGGCAGAAACAATGGAAAGCCACAAAAAAACAGATAATAAATGGTAAAATTCAGGACTTAATATGTGCATATGTATCCGTTGTGTTTTATCCAGGTACAGAAGATTTTCCCATCTTCTTCCATGGGAAGGAAAGTTCAGGAAAACAGCACCTGAAAACACACAAAGAAAACTATAGCACTACTGAGGTGAACCAGAAGTGCCAATTGCTTCTAAGGGAAGATGAAAATAAAATGTTAGCTAAACAAATAACACAGGATACTGAGGAGAAAAGTACTGTTGGGTGAAAAATGTAGCCCATATGCTTGGCTTCATAATTCTACCCTTAACGACCAAACAGAGGGTCATAAGAGAGATAGGAACACTGGAGAACATCATTTCATGCATAAGAAATTTCTTAACAGTTTCTCAGCTATCCCTCTGTATATGCCTCCTAGAGAACAGATGAGAAGTTAATGTAGATGCTGGACATGTTCTCACCTCTGGAAGTCACAAGGAGAGAGAAACAACCAACACAGGTCTTTTCAGAAAGGGAGAAAAAGAAAAAAAAATTATATCTTCCCACTTATGTCCTGATCTCAGGCACCTCGGAGAGACAGAAGAAAGCAGATACTTTTGTTGAATGCTTCTTTTGTCCCAGAGGGGCCCTAATTACATTACTATACATTCAAAAATGCTTCTAGCAGTTTTTACTCAGACTACAACTTGGGTTATTCCAGATATTTTCTGCTACAGACAGAAAATTGCAGCATATCACAGAGCTGTTCAAGTGCTAGATTTAGACCCTGATATAAACTATACTTATGAGTGAATTTTACTTTGACCTTTCCTATGGAAAAATTTATATCATACAGCTTTTTGATTCTCTTTAAGAAATCATTATCATAAGCAAGAGGTAAGGAGATGTAATCAGTTCTCTATTGAGCAGACAGTACAATTACTCAGCAGACTTTGGCAAAGGAAAAAAAAAAAAAAGTAGTAAAATCTCCATATAAGGTATTTTGAGAAACAATAAAAAGCTTGAATGGAAGTTTTAACAAGTTCAGGAAAGAGTCAGACTGCAGGTCTAAACCTCTTTTAAAAAGAAAATTGTCTTACATTTTCATTTTCTTAAAATTCAAAACCATGCAGAGAAGTAGTTAATATAGTCAAGTACTGCAGCAATCTGAAATCATCATAAATATGCCTACCTTGTGAAGGAAAGCATCTAAAACCCTTTCAAACTGTGAAATACATAAAGAAATAAGAATCTTGGGGCTGTTCAGTCTGGAGAAGAGAAGGCTCCAAGGTGACCTTACTGTGGCCTTCCAGTATCTTAGGGCGGTCTACAAGAAAGCTGGGGAGGGACTTTTTAGGCTATCAAGTAACAACAAGACTAGGGGGAATGGGGCAAAGCTGGAAGTGGGCAGATTCAGGCTGGACGTGAGGAAGAAGTTCTTCCCCATGAGAGTGGTGAGACCCTGGAATGGGTTGCCCAGGGAGGTGGTTGAGGCCCCATCCCTGGGGGTCTTTAAGGCCAGGCTGGTTGAGGCTCTGGGCAGCCTGATCTAGTGGGAGGTGTCCCTGCTCATGGGTGAGGGGTTGGAACTGGGGGATCCTTGTGGTCCCTTCCAACCCTGACAGATTCTGATCTGTTTTAGCAGAGGACTTTGGAGCCCTAATGGCTCAATGGTTGGACTTCATGATCTTGGAGGTCCCTTCCAACCTAAAGGATTCTATGATTCTGTGATCTAACCCAGCAACTCAGCCCCAAAACCATAGAGAGGTCTTGTGCTGAGCTATCCCTGTAAGTAAAGATTTTCACTATTCATTATCCATTAAATCACTACTTACTGCCTGTGGAGACCCTGCACCCTCATTTACTCCATTCACTTGTCCAGTAGCGGGGCAGATGTCCCAAAAAGTCTCAGCCTTCTTGCAAGCAAATAAAAGGCTATTCTCTTTGGCAACCCATGGATGATGAAGAGGGAATTCCTGGTTGTTAGTTGGTGCAAACCATCCTCAAGACTCCCTGCCAGGAAGCTCCCATGGATGGTGGCTCCTCATGCCTAACAGGGCCACCACTGTGGCCACCAGTGCAGGCACAGAGAATAGATGCAACATCCCAGTGTCAGGCTGCTTGGTTCCCTAATGAACCAAGCACTTGATTCATTACTGGACACCTCCACTATCTACTCTGTGGTCATCTTACGGGCAAATTAAGGAGATTCCTCTCCCAGTATTATGTTCTGATTATTTATAAAGTGATGAGTATTAACAACTTCATTAAACTGCTCTCTGCTGCAATTGCGATGAGATGTTGTGGTTTTGTGGGACTGAAGTTTATTTAAACACCCTGCTCCTGTGTTCCAGCTGGCTGCTCATACAGAGTCATAGCTAAGATTTGCACATTTTATAGTGCCTGGACTAAGGGACCAGGGTGTTGTGTTGATTTGCTGCAGTTTTAAACAAAACGTGGTATCGCTGTTGGCAAACCTCTTGGGGATTTTCTGATGCTGGTCTCTGAACTGATCTGAGCATGCTCATACTTCAGGAACTGTTCTGGTAGGAAAGCATCAAGCTGCTCAAATTTCCTTACCAGCAGTAGAAACAAGCAGGGTGGCACGTCTAAAATTTCCATTTTACTTTCACAAAACAAACGTTACTCTGCTGTCTCATTTCTTTGCTTTGAGGTAGGAGTAGTGCTAGCTATCACCAGGGTCTCTGCCTTCAGAAACCATCCTCCTCTACTGAGGCACTTAGGTTACACCCATTACCATGGTATCTGTGGCTGCAGGAACCAGCTGGAGCATTATTAACTTCACAATCATTTGTGCAAGTCCAACACTCCAAACACAGTCATTATGCAAACGAAGGCTGTAATTCAGCAGAGCTCTTAAGTATGTATGTAGGTAAAGAAAATTCTGGCACACTTTTGCAGGCAATATTCTGAAAATCTGGTCCATTATATGAAATGGAAAGCTTGCAATTTGTGTCTGTTCAAACATTTCAGTGCAACCTCATTAATACAGGTGCTATGCATGCCACAGAAAAAGAAAAAAAAATTGTGACACAGAATCAAATAAATGGGAAACATCACAATGCTCTTTTACCTTATATCTGTTTATATGTTTAAAATATTTTGTTCAGTCTTAAAGCCATAAAAATGTGATTAAGAAACAATTTACCAAAGGCACCGAAAATATGAAGCAATGCTGGTAGCTTTTTGAGGTGAAATTATAACTTTTTTTCCTTAGCTTCATACCCTGAACTGCTCCTCAAACACAACTGTCTTTCAGAAAGACGTCTGTGGGTTTAATACAGGATGATAACCAAAATTAATTTACATTTTCCTTTGCTGTACTCAAGGAAACAAAAATAGAAGAAATCCAAGAATACGACTCTTGTGCCAAGCTTGTGTCATTTATCTCTAACTTGTTTCCTAGATTTTAGAATCAGAGATAATATGACTAATGTTTCCGTCACCCCTGCCCTGAGTAATAAAAAACTTCTGCTACTCAGCTCAGATTCTAATTATCCAGTCTCCAAGGTTAATTTCAATGTGGAGCTGCAAATAGATTAATACACTGTGTTCAAATAAAGAAAACATTTACAGAAAAAAATCACCATATGGACCCTATTTAGACAGATGATCTAATTATCATAATGCCCAATGAACTGATGCAGGAAAGGTTTTAGAGCAGGATGCTTCTTTCTGGACTTTGCTCTCCCATCTTGTACTACAGTAGAGGTGAAGGTGTTCTCTGCAACCCTGCAACCAAGATGTTCTCATAGTACATGACAAAATTTGTAATTTGTAATAGGTAAGAGGTGTCCTTTAACTACAAATGAACTTTAAGTCCCAAGGAAAGCTGCATTAAATAATGAGAAAAATAAGATGGCTAATGAAGACTGAAGAGGTAATTCTGTGAAAAAAAAATGGTTCTAAGAGGGAAGGAAGTAGAATGATTATAATATTACAAGTGACAGCCAGATGTACGTCAATATGCCTGTTTTTGAACTAATCACTTTAAAATCTGGGCCTAAATTGTCTTTGCACTTCTTCTCAGGCTTTCTTACCTCTCTTTGTATTCTCATAGAATTTACTTATGGCTTAGCCATCCTATATGGACAATAAAAAATACATGGTAAGTGGCCCATTATTTTTAGTGCAAGGCTAAATTATACAGATCTCTTGGAAACACGATCATTCACAATCTGTACAATTCAAAAACTCTTATCATCACAATGTACTAAATGATAAGAAAACCCCCTGATACAGCCAAACACGTATCCTTAATGCATAGAAAATTAATATGTAAACAACCACAATGTCATGATACTTACAATACCTGTTCATTATATGTCACAACATCTGTCTGCAAGCAGCTTAAGCATTGTTAAAGTGTGGTGATGTATCATGGAGAGATCTAACATTCAATTTGAATAATGTGTTTAGTCCCCATTAGGGAGGACACAGACTACTTAACCATATATGCATTCAGCTCATCAGTGTAGATAGAGCCTAGAGCTTTCTGGAATTAGGGGTTAAGCCTTCAGATATTCTGCTGAATTTGCTGAGCTTGGAGCTGATTTTATATCACCTAACATCTCTTAGTTATTGCTGGACTACCAAAGGACTTCAGGTGCTTTGAAGTACCACAAGTGTAATAACATTAGGTAAAGAGGAGAAATGCCAGTTCAATTCAGCATCTGTTTTAAAATACTTCCATTTGCCAATTACCAGAGTCTGTGGTTGATTTCAAGTTCTCAGCGAACCTGGTTCTTGTCTTTCGGCTCCAAATTTTATTGTGGATCTCAACCTTTATCTAATTATAACCCTGCCCCTAAATGTGCTGTTGTTCAGAATGTTTCAGGCTAAAAAACATGGAAGATTTTCAGAGCTATAAAGCAGTTTGCAATGACAACCAAGACATATTCTCTTACTTGTTGCAAACTCTCATTTTTAACAGTCCATATTACTTCAAGGACTATATAAGGTACTGACCTTAACAGAAATAAACAAAGAGAGCTTCAGTCAGAAGCAGAACCTCCTAGACTTCAGGAGCACTTCTGAGAGGAGATCTGTGGGTGGAAAGATCTTCTGTCCTCAGGAGAACAACCTTTCAAGTTAGACAAAGATTCTGCAGGAGTAATTAAATGAATCATCATGAACAATATGCTCACCTCTCACTCAGAACTGCCAAGATGAAGATGTAAAATGAATATTCTTTTTTTGTTTATCGTAATTCTTTTCAATATCATCAGCAATCTTGGAAGGCAACCTGGGACAACATATGATGAAAATTATACATTTTAGTAATGACTTCAATTATTTAGAAAGCAGACGGCACTGAATTTGTGATTTTATAGTAAGTTATAATATATTACAGTATTTTATAGTTCTGTGTAGGTAAAAAAAACGTTGAATATGAGAGTACAGTTATCTTCAGCACACAGCTTAGATTTTTGGGGTTAGTTCAAAGGCTCTCAGTGATGTGAATGCTGCCCACATCACTGATTTCCATGAGAGCTGGACCAGAATGTATAGCTCTGATTCATTACAGCACCTTAGCTCATAAGTAGGACAACACAGTTCAATGACTCTCATCATTTGCCTGATGTTAAGCACATGCTCAAGTGTTTTGTTGGATTAATGCTTGTGGGCAGAAGGAGTCTACATGAGCTGTATCCCCCAAAAGAGAATGAAAGAAAGCAAGTAAAATGAATGGTGGGAAGGTAACAGCTGTCTGCTTTATGCATGTAAGCTATCTGCATGCCTATGAAAGATAGAGGAAAAGACTAGTCCAAATTTCCATCACAGAGCAAAACTGACTACCATAATACTATCTAGCTTTTACTACAGGATAAGGAATTTCTCACTACTGGGGAATTTTAGGCTGTACAACCTTTGCCATGGGTGATCTTAGCCAATAGTACAGGTATGTGCACAAAAGAAAAAATTCTGCTTTCTCTACATTAGTATATGCTTCAATTTCTTAAGGATTTCTTTTCTGACAATATACAATTGTGGACCAAAAATGTAACATCTCTACAATTTTGTAACAATCCTGTTTCAGGTGCAAAACTTGCCTCTTTTTTTTTTTTTTTTATAACATGTAAATATTAATGCTGCAGTAAAAGCAGCCAATATTGGTAGATGAAAATATTTACAAGAAACATTCTTAAACATGGTCAGTCTATTATTATATGCTTTAACTTTAATTTGCATTGCAGAGCTATAAGGAAAACAGTTTATTAGTTGGGCCAGCCATTTGCTTTTAAAGTAACACACAGAGGTGCTTTGAGATGTTCAGATTTTATATAACAACTAAAAAGGGAATAAAACATTGGCAAGAGAGACATAAAATTGCTTTCATCTTTTGTTTCCATATTTGCCAGCTTGCTGTGCCCTTTGCAGAGATCATTGTACCAAAATGCTATTTTACATGTTAAGATGATTCACAGTAGGGAAGCACTTTCTTATATTATTTTCATCAAAAGGAGCTTATATTTCCTTTGCCCATCTGACTATTACCATTAGGCTGCTAATTTACACTTCGGTAAAAGGGTCAGGAGTATTCAATTTTTTGATGACTTGATATTAGCTTGAAAGAGAATTTTTAATAACTCTTGTAATTTACCACTGTAGTTTCACCATCCAGTGCCTTTGAATTATATATGTTTTATAAAACAAAACTCTGAAAGAATTAATATTTCAAGGCATTAAGTCTTTCAGATTTAAGAATAGCCTTTATTACTGTCATCAAAATGGAGGGTCTCATACTTCAGTGATAGCACCTTGGTATACTTGACTTTCAATACTTATTTCAAATAGAAAAGAAAGCAATAATGCTTTTTACATCAGCATTCAAAAGTATACAGACCCTGCTTACAGTAAGGTATCCTTCAGTGCTGTTTCTCCTTCCTGAATAAACTGAAATACTTAATGGGGTTAGTAGCAGCAAGAAATAAGGCAAATGTAGTTTTCCAAGAGACTGAAAATATTGCTGCTGAGTACTACACGTGACCTAAGAATCAAGAAATTTGGATACTGTCTGAGGAAGAAACCTATTTGATCAGAGTATCTTAATAAAGTAAAGATTGAATCATCTCAATTGATGAATTGATTGATGATGACAGTTGGTCATCTGTAGTACAGGTCAAGCAAACAGAGGAGCCTGGTAAACATTTGCTGCACGTTAAGGGAATTATATCACACAGAAGGGCTGCATATGCTGACAATGAGGATAATGAGAAGAAAATTTTATTCATTTTTTTTCTATCCTACTGACATCAGGTCAGATCTTCCACCCTTGTAAAGTGTCCCAGTTGCACTGGTCATAATGAAGGTATGGACAATTTGCAACTACTGCAGATGATATGGCCCATAAATTTGTTAATCCTGAAAAATGTTTACAACCCAAATGGGGGCAATATTATAATTGAGAATTGACAGGCCTTCTGTTTGTTTCACTCAGGTAATTAATTATGGAAGTGTTGTAAGACAACAGCCTTATCTTCTGCCCTTTCCAATGTTCTTTCACTTGTGAAGAGCTTAATGATATAGTTAAATATAAATTCCATTACAACTAATGCTCATTTATATTGCTAAGTGGCATGAAAGATTCTATTTAGGGTTCACTGAGGTTTTACAAGGTTTGGGCGGGTTTCTCCTATGAGTTTTCTTCTCCCTTTTCTAAAAACAGGACTGAAGGAGAACAAAGATGAAAAAAAAAAAAAAAAGTGAACGCTTAATCAAAACCACAGGATTAATTCCCAGGTAGATGTCTTACTAGTTGAGACAATTATAGGAAGAAAAATCCAGCTAAACGAGTAAAAGAGACTCCTGAGGTACACAAAAGGTACTTCTATCACCAGAAACAAAGAGATCCACTGTTTAAAATATGGGCAGCAGGAGCTTGGTGCTATCTGGAAGTGTATATATAGCTTGTGGCAGCTCATGCCTGTCCAGATCCCACACAAACTATGTTCAGACTAAAGAATCACGGGCAATTTCTATGCATGGACAAGTGTCTTTTTCCACATCTAGGTACTGTAAGCATGAACATCAGGAGAGAGAATGGGACAGAAATGCAAATGCTCTTTTCATAGAACCATAGAATGTCTGGGCTGGAAAAGACCTCCAAAGGTCATGTAGTCCAACCCCCCTGCAATAAGCAGGGACATCTCCAACTAGATCAAGCTACACAAAGCTTCATCCAGCCTGATCTTGAATGTTTTCAGGGATGGGGCCTCCACCACCTGTCTGGGCAACCTATTTGTCACAGGCCAATACTAGTGGGCTATCGTCTGTCAGGATACATCCACGACTTCCCCCTCCCCCCAGAAGGAGAGGTATCTAAATAACACTGAGTGTACACACATGGTGCTCACCTCTCAGAGAGGAACAGCCACTGTGGGACTGTATTTTAGAGGGCAGATTGGAATACTCCCTCACCACACTCACAAATTGTTACCGAGACTAATTATTAATGTACGAATTATTTGGTTTATTGAAAGTCTACACAAATCGAGGGGATGAAGTTCAGCAAAGGCAGTCTAAGTACATCAAAAAGGAAAGTCAAGGGTACCTCCCCCCCTCTCAGGGAGAGGTATAGAATCAATGAAGAGAAAGGATAGGAGTTGAGCCCAGCAGAAATATTAAAGAATATGTGTATGTGTGGGTGTGCGTGCATTACCACCCTTCCATAGTGAGAATGCAGTTGGTGATTTGGCAGTCAACGATTTGGCAGTTGGCCTGGGGTAGGGGGGGAACCCCCAGGAGCAGACAGGCGAGCTGGCAAACAGACAAAGGGGCAGGCACAGCAAGCTCCGGTCCCAGCTCCAGTTCTGGCAGGCAGCAGCTACGCCCAGGAGCAGGCAGGCTCTGGTGAATGGCAATCTCCCTCCTGGGACGGAGGGCTGTGGGTGGCCCCCCACTCCTTCTCTCTCTTCTCCGTCGGTGGGCAGCATCCAGCTTAATCCAGCCGGCAGCAAGAAATCCAGGCAGCGTCGGGAGCTCCGGCGAAACTTTTAGGCCCCTCCGGTGAAACTTCTCGGAGCTCCAGTAGCTTGCCCCCTTCTTATAGAAGTCACTGTCTGTACCAGCCAATAAACATTGGCCAGATGAATACTTCAGACTGTTATTTATTTTTCTGCCAGCCTTTGTTATGCTCTTATCCGAGTCCGTCTCAGTTCGTTCTTGCTTAAATCAGGAAAAGGCACTTCGCTTGCTTTGGCGGCTTGAAAGGCATTTTGTTTGTGGGGGAAAGAGAAAAGGGATCCGTTCCCCACACTATTCCACTGGTCTATCACCCTCATACTGAAGAACTTTTTCCTAACATCTAACTTGAATCTCCCCTTTCCTAGCTTAAAACCATTACCCCTCGTCCTCTCCCCACAAGCCCTTGTGAACAGTCCCTCCCCTGCTTTCTTGTAGGCCCCTCTCAGGTACTGGAAGGTCGCTATAAGGTACCCGCGAAGCCTCCTCTTCTCCAGGCTGAACAACCCCAAATCCCTCAGCCTGTCCTCACAGCAGAGCTGCTCCAGCCCTTGCAGCATTTTTGTGGCTCTCTGCTGAGCACGTTCTAACAGCCCCACATCCTTCTTGTGTTGGGGGCTCCAGAGCTGGACACAGGACTGCAGGTCATACCCTGATGTAGATGACCAGGTGCAGGAGGCACATGGGGACAAGGTGTGTGACAAACCACAGTCCCTGTGAGGAAGAAACTGCACACCTCCAAGCTAACAAGTCCTCCCTGGCAATAGTTCCAGTTCCTAATATCCTGCTGTACAGGTTGTTGTGGGCAAGGAGGATTTCTTTTCCCCATTTCTAAATGGTTTTATATCTGCATCAGCTGAAACGCTTTTTCCTTTTGTAAATGATTCGATATGAAACATAAGGGCTGCCAAAGCCTCCAGGCTAGAATTCCTGATAGTTTTAAAGCTCTTTTAGCTCACTTTTTTTAAAAGAAGAAAAAAAGCATGAGAGGTGCTGTGGGGACACAGCTAGGTGTGCCTCTGTATACCTGCTTAACATGATCATTATTTTTCTGTTTCTAGTTCTTCCTTGTTCAGTTAACTGACCCCTTCACCTTCATCCCAGCAGCTCATTTCTCATAACCTTGGCTTTCCTTCCCTGATTTACCTGTTAATATCTTCAGCTCTTTCTTGCTGTAGCCTTGACCAACTCCCTGTGTAATTCTTCTTCCCTCACCAGCCCAATACACAGATTAACCTGCTGACCCTAATCCTAGTGCTTGGCCCATGGAGAAATTGTGACATGTATTGACTGCTAGATACAAGTCATTTCTTTAATCTTGCTTTCAGATCTGTACTACTTTTGCACTGATGCCTGAATCCTTTTGCAGTCCTCTGTTAAGGCATTATATGCAATTGAAAAGGGGACAGCATTGTTTGGATTCTCTAGACAGTGACTACAGGTACCTTAGTTTCTTTCATTAAACTGTTCAGTGCTGAAGTGGGACAAATCAGCCAAGAAAAAGTGTACTTGTCTGGCTTGCCACTGTTGATAACATTACAGCTCAAGAGGAAATCATACTGGTGAGGATGACGTTATTCAGAAAGATAAATACTTCCTGGAAGAAGTGCTAGATGGTAGGTGAAGCTGATGTATCAAAGGGAGATACACAGGCAAATTTAATCTCATTTCTAAACTTGCACAAATTGCATAAAGACATATTTGCATTCCATGCTCTCCATGTATCAAATCTGTCCCTCTGTACACCTCCCAAGCAAGCCACAGGGAATAAAACACCTGTGGGAAGACACCAAAGATGCTTCTGGGACAAAATGAAGACACATGCCTCACATACCAAAAGCCATTAATATCTTCTCCTTGATTCCTGACAATGGTAGTTCACCAGGATTAGCACATATAAGACCAGAAATCCTTATGAATGTGTCCCCACCCTGCAATGTGTCAAGACAGCATCACAGAAGGTTTTGTTTAGCAATGACAAACCCAAAGCAGAAACCACTGTAAAAAAAGTCTCCTTAAAAGCCTAGAGCTTATAATACAGTAGATTATCTATTTAAGTGACAGGTTTAGTGACTGTTTTGGACGAAGTCAGGAACGCCTACATTTGGTGGCATGCATTAACACATTTATTTTCATTTCTGTATTGAGATAAAAGGCAGAAGGATTTAAAGAAATTAATACCCAGCAGTAGAAGTGTCCCTGAGATGGTCTTACAGAACCAAGGACAACTGGAGCCAGGAGGACATTAGTTTATCTGATGGAGGTAGTAAATGTTTTAAAAAGTGTACAAGTGCATTTGATCAAATGACTGTAAAAACCTCATCTCAGATTGCTGAGAACATTCAAAGTAAATATTGCTGGATAAGGGTTAGTATTAAATTGCATCTTACCTGACAGCGTATAGTAAACTCTTTTTTTACTATCAATCTTATTTGACACTTCACAACTTTTTCAATCCCTTACTCCCCCAACTTTTCCAAATTCCACCTTTCTCAAAAGGCAGCACCACTGTAATCAAAGACCTATTTCAAATCTCTAGCGGTCCCATTTGTTTCCTCTGTTGCATATCACGCTTGTTTCTTTACAGGGTGAATTTGGCAGGGAACAATCTTGTTATCCTGTAGACAATCCTATTTTCTGGATATGCTCTCTTCAGTACAATGTTACCAATAACCCTGTTAAGGATCACCTCACACTCCCCTTTGGTCCATTTTGTTAAGTGAATCATATAAAGTCTACAGCTCCCCTCTGGAGAGTGATAATGGCTTTACTAGTCAGCAGCAGAAACACATCACTAAACTACTCTCAAACCTTTGAGCCCCATTTTACAGGAAGCCATTGTTATAAATACTAATTAAGTAATATATTTTGAGGGAAGAAGTTGGAAGTAGGTGCAGGTAAAACAGGAATTACCACAAAAGCAAAAGATGAATGGTCAATTTACCTGCAGCAGGAGGTGATGCTCAATGTTCCATTAAGAGACATTAAACTTCTTGGCTAATTATAAGAAGTAGGTGAAGGAGGAAATTTCTCAGTGAGCTCAATGGGACATTGATTAAGCCAAAATCCTAAGATCTCCATCCCTAGTGCAGGTGAAGTGTTTAATTTTAAGGAAAAAGAGTGACTGTTTTGTTCGGCTGGAGTCCACAAAAGCTTCAATAGATGAGAATATTCACTCAGTTAAAACTTCAAACTGGAAGAGTTTCAGCTGTGTATATCTCTTTAATACATATGAAAAAGAAGTAAAATACCAAAAGCACTTTTGAATTACAAACTGACATCAAACTCTTCTGCATATGCTGAGAGACATCATGTTGCTTTGTTTAATCTTAAAAACTCTCATTTTAAAAAATTGTTTGTATTTATATACCATCTCTATACCGTATTTTACTATGAAGGTATTAAATAGATACTAGAAATACAGTGGATCTTTACAGTTGGCCACTGCACAAACACTTAGAAATATGTCTAGCATATAGCACTATAGAGGGCTCTGGCTAATACAGTTTTCTAACACTTTAACTATCCTACATGAAATCAAGTACTATGACCTTCAGCGAGTAACTATCATTAATTATGTGCAAATTTCAGAAAAAAAACATTTTGTATTTGAAATTTTAAATACTCATCTCAAATTAAAAATCTTAAATTATTCAGTGGTGAGTGTCAGGAAGGGTGAAGGACAAAACTTTCATCTGCTTTGGAGTGACTTTTTTTTCCACATCTTAAATGGTAGATGAAAAAACAAACACTGTAGATATGTACCTTATTTAAAGTTTGAGAGGGAAGATTTTATAACCGAAAACCAAATGAGTACACTGTCAATTTTTAGATAAAATGTCAAAGAGGTGAATTCTATCTTGCAGAAGCAAGAGTGCACTCATGGAAGAGGAGTTCAAACTGTTTTTTTTTTAACAGATGGATTCTCAAATGCTACAAAAGTATCAATAAACGTGTGACACCATCAGGAGCAATGCCCATTTTAGGATAAGCTCTACATTAAATTATGATTACCTTCTGCTTTCTAGACTTCTCTTAAATTATGGGTATGGATAAGTTTATAACTCAAATGTTTCAGTATGAAAAAGGCATCCAGACATCATCTTCCTCTCTTAAATACACGGAGACAGAGCATTATGCTCTACAAAAAGTTTGTGAATAAAACAAGATAAGAAACTAAGCTGCAGAAAAGCAGGAGAAGGGTACTCAATCCCTTCTTATGCCTTGAAAAAAATCATTGGAAAATTAGAAATGCTAGTCTTCCTAGTACAGTGTAAATCCTAGCAGTTTAGAATCAGGGAGAAATGAAGGGCTTAGTCCCCATATTTAGGCACAGGAAATAGGCTGCACCCTTTAACCATAATAATACAGTGCAACATAACAAGAAAAAGACAGGAGAGCACTGCACAGCCCGTACCTGTCTTGGTACAGCTGCTTTGCTGATATAAATGCTACAAGAACCTCCTTTATGTGAGATATTTTTCCAGCTTGAACACGTTTGGCTAATCCTGCCAGAAATCTCATGGAAACCTAAATTGGACAGATTGAAGACACATACCTTCCTTTTCTCTGAATGAATATGCTGACCATGAACAAATCTATTTGGGCAATCTATTAACTAAACAGAAAAAATAATATTTTTTTGAGGGAGACTTGCAAAACAGAATTACTTTGGTAATCCTGTCTCTGTCCTTATTAGATGAAAATATGACATATTTCTTTGAGAGATGCCTATCAATTTTATCTTTCTCCCCTGGTAATCATACAGAATTACAATTTACATTATCCAAAAAATGTAAATAGTAGAAAGCTTTATTGCTTGCAAAAGCAAGGATCTACAGGTGGATGTTTTATTCCAGCCTAACTTGAAAAACTCCCGAACTATGACTTAAAAACATTCACTTTTTAATGTTCAATATCTGTGTCTTTCTACAGTAGAAAATATAGAGAGAACTGCTAACAGTGAAAACAAGTGTGAGTGAAACAAGTTGTGAGTGTAATTTACAGACAAAAGATAAATGACTAAACTACTTATTTTGGATGTCAGACTCATGCAGAAACCAGAACTAATGTTTAAAGAACCTGGTACTAGTCATGATTGTGAAAACCATTATTGGTGTCAGTTCACAGATGAAAGGACACTATAAACGAAGAAATGCATTAGATTTGAATACTAAACCACTGTTAATTATTAAGTTGTCTCAAACACTGAGATTTTTTCTTTTCAAAAGAGCCCAGAATAGCCATTTCCCCTTTAAGGAGAGGAAGGCACCTTTACCACAACGATTGCTCTTGTTGGAGATATTATCTGTTATAGTAGCTTTATCTAAAGTGTTTTCTTACTAGAGACTGACTGATCCATGAAGTTATTCAGACCATGTTAGTTACTCTCTTTTGCTACTAAACTGTTCATTGCAGACATCATATTCATTACAGGAGATGTAATTTTTATAGAACACTTTCCTACTGAGGATGTTACCCTCACTACAGAAAACTGTTCTGGTAGTCATGTGGCTTAGTATTTTTATGTTTTACAAATTCTAAGTATTTTCTACCACAAATACTGCAATTACTTTACTTTCTGGTTTTGTTTGGTTTTTGTTTGGTGGTTTGAGTTATTTTGTTTGTTTGGTTTTGATTTGGGGTGTTTTGTTTTTGGTTTGGTTTTTTTTTTTTTTTTTCAGCTTGAACAAATCTGGATAATCCTGTCAAGAATCTCATTTAAGTAGCCTATCAAATCTCATTAAAATCCTTGTTATGCCCTGTTTATATGCCAATAACGTGTCCATGGATCATATTTGCAATGGTTCATTAAGTAAGCATCTGCTTACTTATGTCATATGTGCTGATGTTAATCTACTTGTTTTGCATCTACTGCTTTTTAAATTAGTGGATAGCAGACAAATTTTACAACATGCCAATCTGGATGCAAAATACATTCCAAATTGTATCCATGCTTTCATGAACTCACCATAGAAACACCAGATAAGGTGTCAGGTATCTAAGGGGAACTGGAAGCAAGAGGGCTCTGCATAACACTGGAGTACTGTGGCTGATGATGGGAAGAGCTAAATTAAGAACAAGAGTCCTGATGGTCACCACTGTGTTGTAAATAGATTTTGAGAAAGACTGGAATACTTAAAGAATAAAACACAGATCTAGCACAGGCACTAAAACATCACTTCATGCCAGGACACCTTTTCACTAGTTTGCCAGAGACTTGCTGCCTGAGGAAGAGAGTTAAGACTTTATGGCAACTGCAAAACCATTGCAGAAACAGTGATGGTTAGTCATATATATACATGACACTTCAGGAAAACAGATGAAAGCAACTAAGGGTAAAGATAACTAAATTAATAGCTGTGAGCAGCAGGATACCTGTCTCAGCAATCTCTCATCCCAAAGAAGAGAAAAATATCTTTACCTGTGAGCATGTCTGACAAACCAGGAGGGCCATAAGTCACCTGTGGTTGACAAAAGAGTTATATTAATAAATAAGTTAGAAAAGATCAAGACTATAATCCTGTTCCTCCAGTTACTTTTCAAACACCAACCAAACTGTCTTTTTTTTGGTGGGTTTTGTTGCTTTTTAAACAATTTCGCAAAACACAAAGCTATCACCAAGGAATTGGCAACTTCATTAATAGAAGTTTAATATCATTAAACTTACAATTATGTAATAGATATGTAACAATTTCTAAATTATTTGCATATAAGGTATTGAACGATAGTATTTCTGGTTTGTAACTAACAAATTTTGGTCAAGTGAAAATTCAACACTGCAGCTTCCTTCTCATTGAAGAACAATATTAGTGGTTTGTTTTTTTTTTTTTTTTTTAAATCTGTGGGACTCTAGAAACAGTAAGTTATCATTACACAAGCAATTCAACTAAAGCAATCTTTTGAGATTTAATAACTATTTACTGTAATGATCATAACTGTGAGAGAGGAAGACACAAAGTGTTTAGTTTTATTGCAATATTTTACACTCTGTTTCACTCTGCCGCTCCACTAATTTATAAGCTATAGGTTCAAGGCTGAAAAAAGAAGCAAACTCAATTATAAACTGTGCAGCACAAGGGATATTCTGTTTTATATTTATTCTGGTCTAATTCCAAATATAGAAAATTGGTTTTATATTCTTGAACATAACACACTAATCATTTAGGGCCAGAAAACGCTATTCTGTGCAAAGGCATAGAATAGATTTAGCCCTGTATTTTAAGTATAGCTCTGTGTGGAAGCAGTTGCAAGATCAGCAACCCAAGAAGGTAGCCTGAGAAGAACCCACACATGAAAACTGTCTTCTGTAAAACCCTAGGACAGAGCGATGGAGTCTTTAGTACAACCAAAAGTGGACTTTAGGCTGGCAGATTCCTGTCTCATTGTCCAAAAGGAAAGATACATATATACACCTTATCTGTGACTCTCCAAAGTTAGTGGCCAGTTCACATATCATGTAGTCCAGAAGAAACCATCTTCTCCATGTTCAAGAGGTATTTTTCCTCACAACTAGATATTTGGCACTAGAGTGGCTACACAGTCAGTACAGCAGATTAAATGACAGGCTTGCAACCATTCTCAGCTTGCTATGAAGCACTGTTAGGTGGTATTTTGGCCTCCCCCTCTCTCCTACTGTGCTTTTCTGTCTACACCCTCTTACATTACCTGTATCTCCTTACTCTCAGCACTCCTGTGTTTCACACTTCAGCCTTCACTTTCTGTTTTCCCCTTGTCCAGTGTCTTCCTCTCTATCCTTCACCAGTGTTTGTGATATATCTGTCCAGATGTCAGATAGTGCTGATTAGCTGACTGACCACTTTTGCTAAATAGCCATCCCAGCTAGACCAACCCATGTTTCTATCTTCTTTGGAGACTCAGGATCTGTTCTAGGCGTTCCTGGAAGCAAATGAAGCTGTATCACAGGACAAAAGCATCCTACAGATTAACAGTCACTTTTGGGGTAGTCTCATCTGCCTTTTGACAAATACCACAGCAGCAGCTAGACAGGATCTGTGCTGCACAGAAACCTCAGAAAGGGCATCTCCCATCCCCAGAAGGGTTTCAAAACTGTAGCAGGGAAGATGGGGAGTAAGGCTGAGGAGAAGAGTTGAGAATTCATTCAGACAGGTAAAAAGCTCAAAAGGCTTGAATTTGGTAAAATAGTTCAAAGCCAGCTCCTACCTCCTGGTCTGTGCAGCTGTGAGCAGAAGCAGAGGGTACAAAGAATGATGCACTCATCAACTGCCTTCTGAGAGCAGCAGTATCAGGCAGTTCTGGGTGGAATTATCAATAAAAGCCTTTGAAGTGATCCCTACTGCCAGGAGCTCACTTAAGTGACTCACTTTCACTCCCAACATCCAAAAAATGATAAATTAAAATTAGATGTAGATAAACGAAATTACAACAATGAATTATAAATGTCTGCCACACAAAAAATAACTATAACTCAGAGAGGAAACAACAGAAAAGAAGTATGAAATAAGGACTGCTCACTATCTTTTCTACTAGAAAAATATAAGAGGCATGAAACAAATTAACATGGGGTAAGCTGAAAATAAACAAAATGAGCTATTTCATCAGGCAGTGTGTATTACACTGCAGAACTCAATTTAGGTTTAGAAGTTGGCAGAGATTCAAAAAGCAATTAGACAAACCAATGGAATAGCTATCTAAGAAAAGGGTGTTTAACACAATGGCTCCTTTCTGACTCCAGAAGCATGGAAGATGAGAGAATATTCTATAAGCATCACTATGTGCTTTGCCTTGTCCTTATAGTCTTCCCTAAGCTTCTCAAGCAGCTAGCAGTGACTCTAAGAAACAGAATGGCCTAGAAGGCCATTGATCCCATGTGCTGTTCTCATGCTTTGAAATTCAATGAAGTTATCTCATCATGTTTTACGTGTTTGATAGCAATGACCTTATATAGAAAATCATATGCCCTGAGCACCTTATAGCTCTTTCTCAACTCCCTGTATCACATTTTCTGAACGGACATTTTGGACCACAAAGATCTCCTAGGCACAAAACATTGAGCTTGGCATCGGAGAAAAACAAGAGTATAATATAAAATCAGGGTAGGTTTGGCATCTTTATGAGAGTGCTGATGTTACTTTTCACTTCAGAACTATGATGGTGCACATTTTGCAAAAAAGTGGTATTCAAAAGCTCTTTGTGTGTACTCCCAACAGAAGTTCTGCAAAGATACAAAAATAAAGATCCTGTCATCCAGGAGAGGGTAATGGTATTGAAGAAGCTCATAGGAGGCATGGATATAATCTATTACTAAGAAAAAGATATAATTTCCTATCTCTAGGAAATAAATCTAATACAATCCATACATTTTCTATATAATTCCCAGAACAAAAAGCAAATCAAAGAGCAGCAAGGAAATCTGAGGTTTGCAAATATTGCAGAAGTTGCCTTTTCCCTTAGAAAATTTTTTGAACAGGTTGGTAAATAGCAAACAGTGTTTTTGAAGGACTTCAAAGGCCTTCATCTCAAATAGGAGAGACTGACAATCTCCGAAATGTAGGCTTACTACAATTGTACTGCCTTTCTTCACTTCTAAGAGAGAAAAATCCCACCTGCAGACTGTCTACAAATCAAAAGGGCACTGAAAACAACAGGGAGTGACCCCAGCTAAATGGAAAACAAAAGACACCGTGTTTTTCCTCCTCAAACCAAGGGCACAGAAATGTTGCTTCTGTGATCAAGTGCTGATTTCTTTTAGAAGTTTCCCAAGTCACTCAGCTGATTTTGTAAGCATACATACAATCCTTATAGACTCATGCACCACTTCATGGAAGCAGACACAAAAAAAAAATTAACAGGAAAACAAAGTGAACCGAAGCTCCAGTATTAAATCTTGGATGCGTCCTACTCATAGAATCATAGGGGTTGGAAG
>NW_008608997.1:0-222 GCF_000691845.1 Merops nubicus
GCCACGGGGACCGCCGGGACCGGGGCCGCAGCCCGGACAGGAGGAGGCAGGAGAGCAGCCGGCACCGGGCCGAGTACGACCGAGGACGGCTCTCGCCTCACCACAGGAGCTACGAGCGGAACAGGTAACCCGAGGGATTTCCTGCCCGCAGAGGGGGAGCTGTCCTCAGCGCCCCTGCTTGCGTCGGGGGTCTCCCCTCGCCCTTGCGTTTCCCTCTAGCTC
>NW_008608997.1:273-13591 GCF_000691845.1 Merops nubicus
TCTTTCGGGTACGCTGCTCCTGCTTCACCTTTGTGAGCTGGCAGACATGTTGCCCTTGTCCGTTGAGGTACCTGGAAGCCAAGAAACTCTGGTTTAAAAACTGAGTGGATTTCCGAGTATTGCTCTGCTCTCGTGGGTATTTATTGACTTATGCACATGTGGCATGAAAGTAGAGTTGGCACAACTTCGTGCTAAAGCTGAGCATTGCATATGGTTAAGCCCAAGCACTTCAAATTTCAAGATTTAGGTACCAGAGTTAGGGTTCCAGGTGTTACTTGAATCTGGTTTTGCCACAGTCTAGGGTCAGGGCTGCCCCCAGAGCTGTAACATTCCCTGTTAATCCCCATTGCCTCCCACACCCCTGAAGGGAAACAGACAGGAGACTTAACAATTAGAAAAGTAGAACAGCCTTAATAGTAAAAGTAATAATAAAATGGTATATATACAAATATATACAAACCCACTATTGAACCCAACTCCCTCCTGCTGGCAATACGTCACTGTCCCCCTCCAGTGCTGGGGGGCAGCCCCCGGGGAGAGGGTCCCAGGCTGGACTCAGCCACAGACAGGAGCTGGGTTCTGGAACTCGGTTCAGGAGCACAGGGCTCGGGGTCACAGGCAGGATGGGTGGAGCCCTCCTCGGGTGCCGGGCACTGCAGGAGCAGCAAAAGCCAGGAAGTAGGTAGAAGGGAGAGAGAAGGTGCTTGCCCCTCATGATCCTTCAGCTTCATACTGGATATGAGGGATATGGGATGGAATACCCCACTGGTGAATCTTAGGGTCACTTTTCCTGTCCGCTCCTCTGTGCACGTGCGGCTTTTACTTTCTGCTCCTCTCCATGTAGTACACAAGCTTTAGCAGTGACCTTGGTCTGCACACCAACCCCTGGCACTAACTAAACATGAAGTGTTATCACTGCTAAAAGCAGACAGTTTATGAAAACATGCTGCTAACTTCAGACAAGGCAGTTAATTAGAAGAGCTTTAGTTGAAAAGTTAAATCATTGAACAGAACTATCTCTCTAGCTCTGTTCCACCCCAAACCAGGATATTCCACCCCATATTCCATATCATTAATATCATATCTTATCCCCAAGTTATAATTTCTTTCTATAGAAAAGTACACTAAGTTCATGACTGCAGATTTCCATCTCTCGTAGCAGCCTCTCAGGGCAGGAAAGATGTTATGGAGTTCATCGTGGTTTGCACCTGCAGGTTACAGATTCATCCCAGGAGGTTACTGGATGCCACTTGAGGAAGCCGGCTCCCTTCATTCCCAAGTTATTCCGAAACACTGTTACTATTCTGCAATTAACATACAGCTGTAATCTGGAGTATTTTCACACAGAGTTAAATTTCCCTGGGGTACACATTGTACTTCACCACCTTACATCATCACCCACCAAGTATGTCCAGGTCCTTAAGCAAAAGCAAGCCCAGGAATGGGTTTGCCTTTGCCTGAAGCAGGGAATACCCACACAGTTGGTGGCCATATTTCTTTGTGTAAGCCAACACAGACATTTGCAGACTTCAGGGGACCTCCTAGACTTACCTGTGTGATTTGTTTACACTGAAGACCTCAGCAAACCAGCCTCTGACCTGAGGAGAGGAATGAGATGAAAGTTAGCATACACCAGTTAAAAGAAATAGGCAAATTGTAGGATACATTGACATCGTATGATTCAGATGGATGAGTGTGTACTGCTTGTTCTGGGATTTATCATGAAGTTTCTGTCCCTCTGCTTCATAGACACAAACAGCTTCCAAATCATGAGCTGACCTGATGCAGTTTGATGTGTGGTGTTTTAGAGCAAACCATCATCAGTTAAGTCTTTCAGGTGTCTTGGTTTGTTCTCTTGATGATTCTTTTTGTGTTTGGTGATCTAGGTTAGAATATTCAAAGAGAGAGAGTGGAAAATTAAGTATCTAATTATTTATCAGGGCACTTGGTTCTCATGCTCTGATTTATAGAAGCTTTGAGCTTTCTTCTGTCACATGTGAGACAAATTTATACATAATGTCTGTGGAAACAAAGCTGCTTTAATTGTGGAACCATAATTGGCTGCATTCAAAAAAGAAACAAACAGAAACCAAAACAAACAAAAAAACCCCCAAACATCACATTCAGTAAGTTTACTTGGACTTCCAAAAGAGGATTTTCTGAAAAATGAACCCATCTGACATTAAGGCACTGGCCTTTCCTGTAAGGTGAGATTGGAATTTTATGCCCTTTGTAGGCGAATGAAGTATTTGCCGTATAATTTCACAATTGGTTGTTCAGATTTTAAAGTTCAATTTTAAGTTCTGAAAACTTATTTTCAGCAGCTTCTTTCTCAAACATTTGTGGATTACTGCTTGAGGCCAACAGCTTCCAGGTCTACTTGACAATGTGTGTCCTTATTTTAATGAGAGCTGTTTGCTGGCTTAGGTGTGTTTTTTCCATAGCATCTGTCTCTGAAGGAAATCAGATGGCATAGAATATGTTCCCTGAAGATTAAAATCTGTGCTTGAAGATGCCACAAGGAAGAACAATTGATAATTTATGAACTTCGTGCTTCATCACTTTGCATTCTATTTCATGTTATGCACATGGAGACATACATATATATGTTCATAAATAATGTAGACTCATTAGCCCACCAAACCACCTGAGGCACATATTTATAATTCCTTGTGTATCAGCAGACTCATTTACTAGGAGATTTGACAGATACACAAATGATTGTGGACTAATGAGTTGTCAGCTGTGAGCAGATTATGAAAACTGCTGCCTCACGTACACAGTAATTTCATAGAATCATTTAAGTTGAAACAGACCTTTAAGATCGTGTCCAACTGTTAACCTAACACTGCCAAGTCCATTACTAAACCATGTCCCTGAGTGCCACTTCTGTGAGGCTTTTAAATACCTCCAGGGATGCTGACTCAACCATTTCCCTGGGCAGCCTGTTCCAGTGCTTTAAAACCCTTTCAGGGAAGAAATTTTTCCTAAGATCTGATCTAAACATCCCCGGGACAACTTGAGGTCATTGCATCTTGTCCTATCACTTGCTACTTGTGAGAAGAGACCAACACCCTCACCTTGCTACAACCTTCTTTCTCCAACACCCTCACCTTGCTACCTTTCAGGTAGTTGTAGAGAGTGATGAGGTTTCCTCTCAGCCTCCTTTTCTCTAGGCTAAACAACCCCAGTACCTCAGCCGCTCCTCATAACACTTGTTCTTTAGACCCTTCACCAGCTTCGTTGGCCTTCTTTGAAAATGCTCCAGCACCTCAGTGTCTCTCTTGTGATGAGATGCCCAAAACTGAATGGAGTGTTTGAGGTGTGGCTTTACCAATGCTGAGTACAGGGGGATGCCACTTTGTAGTCCTGCTGGCCATGCTATTTCTGGTACAAGCCAGGATGCTGTTGGTCTTCTCAGCTACCTGGGCACACTGCTGGCTCCTATTCAGGCAGCTGTCAATGAATGCCCCCAGGTCCTTTTCTACTGCACAGCTTTCAAGCTGCTCTTCCCCAGGCCTTCAATTAATTTAAAGCTCTTTTGCCCCAGAAATATGTTTGGGTGGTCAAGTTCTTTGTGTGGTGTGTGAGTTGAGGCTTGTAAATGAGATTCGTAGTTTCAGCATGATGCAGATTTTCTGTGTCTCGTTTTTTTGTGTGTGCTTGAGGTGGTTGTAAGGAAGAGAAGGGTTGCCTGAAACACTTCAATGACTACTGTGCTTACAAAGCTAATGTGCATGGAATATGTTTTATTTCCCATCCTTGAGGAACTAAGAATGATTAAAGATACAGTAGTCTTCCCCTTTGCCATTTGTAGCAGGAGAAGAGGAAGAATATCAACAAGTCTTATGGTGAGTTTATAGCCAGTACCTCTGTGTGGTATGAATTAATCATCTTATTGAGATAGGTGTCTTTGTGACCAAGGTGGAAGAGAGAGATGACTGTCTTTTACAGATTTCTTGAAGGTCAGCATTAAGCATGTCGGGGTTTTTAACAGTCTGCATGTGTATGTCATTTTGCATAACTTGATCTCAGCCTTCTTCTGTGCTCCTTTCAAGTGTGGAATGTATGAAATGACAGTTTTCTCATTTAATTTATGTTTTGAACTTTCCAAGGGAGCGGGAGAGGGAAAGGCATAGGCACCGTGACAGCAGGAGGTCACCATCACCAGATAGGTCCTACAAAAAAGACTACAAGAGGGCAGGAAGGTAAGGAAGGTTACGTTTGGTCTCTTGTATGTTTGAGGCTCTGTGCATCCATGCATGTGAGTTTTTGTGTACATGCATACATGCCTGGTTTGAAACTCAAAAAAGATGAGTAACTTCAGTCTATAAGCATCTACTTATACATGCAAATGTCAGTTATCTCAAGAACTTGAGGAGTTAGAAATAGTTTGTGGCCTATGTAATAAAGCTTCTTTATATTGTAACTTTTAGTTGTGAGTGATGGAATCCTAGTTTTTAGTGATGAGTTTTCAACTTTGGAACAGAATTAAAAGAAAGTCACTTAGAATGCAAATAGGAATTCCAATCTAAACTAGCATATATTTTTTCATTCTAATCCTTGAATAAGTTTTAAAATACAAAAGCACTTTCAATTTTAAGTCACTTCTTAGAGTAGGTTAAAACCACAAAGTACTCTACTCTTTGTGGTGCAGGTTAAAAGCAAGAAGAAGCAATTGGATTTTGCTGTAATTTATATGATAGAATGATGTACTGAGCTGGAGCCAACTATTTGTTTTTCATGATAAAACAGTCACTTAAAATAATGAAGAGAATAGCTTTTGTTTGCTTTTTCCCATTAAGCCGGTCTCCAAGCAGAGAGAGGAAGAGACCTCGATGGGAGGAGGACAGAGAAAGGTGGTCTGAGAATCAGAGCTCCAGCAAAGAGAAAAATTATACTGCTATCAAAGACAAGGAATCAGAAGAGAATGCATCTGAAAAAAATGAAGAGGAAGATGAGGAATTACTTAAGCCAGTCTGGGTTCGCTGTACCCACTCTGAAAGCTATTATTCCAATGACCCCATGGATCAAGTGGTATGTTTGTGAGAGAACTTTAGAGTTACTGTGCACAGTCTTTTATTGATGCTTGATTACTTGATTAATATGAACCCTTCAGCAGTATCATAGTTTGTGTCATTCAGTCCTTCTATCCCAACAACCATCTCAGTCTTTTAACCCTATTAAAGGCTTTATTTGTTGGTATTCTTCTCTATTTTAATAATTTTCTTCTGTCTGTTTGCATTCAGAGTAGTGGTACATGGAAGAGGGGTACTTTTTTGTCTCCAGGAGGGAAAGGTATTTTTTTTTTCCATTACACCTGTATTTAAGCAAAGGTGCCCCAGGCACTGTATGTTCCCACAGCCTGGAAGAAATTTTCTACAGAAGCAGAAAGTCAGGATTCTTTGTACTTCACAGTAACACTTTCTGGTGGAGTAGTGATAGAGGGGGGCAGGTTTCTGATGTGGGTTGGTTTTTTGTTTTTTTGTTTTTTTTTTTTTTTCTGTGTCTGTGGTTGGTGGTGGGTATTTTTTTGAGACTGACATGGAGAAGGAATTCATGGTGATTCAAAGCAAGCAACAAAATGAGCTGAGTGTTTTTGTGTGTGCTAAAATTCTTTTTAATTGCAGAATACTTTCACAAGTCTCCTGTTTCTTCTAAACCTGTTAAAAAATCAATGCTGAGCTGTCCTAAATATGCTTAGCCATATTTCTGTTTTTTTAGTGCAAGGATTTTATGGTAATGCACCAACAAATTAAGCTATTTTTCTGTTAATTCACCTGTTGGAGCAACAGAATAGTTCACTAAAGCCTTAACAAGCATTTCCATGTTTCATTGAACTACACAGATCTGTCTGTTCCCCCTCTTGCTTTTCACCATGAAATGCTGGTACATGTTGTGTTCATGTAGTACTTCAACACTGTCTTTTTCTGTTTTTTTTTAATTATAAGGGGGACTCTACAGTGGTAGGAACAAGCAAGCTCCGGGACCTGTACGAGAAGTTTGATGACGAGTTAGGGAAGCGACAGGCAAAGGCCAAAGCAGCCAGGCCACCCTGGGAGCCACCAAAGACCAAGCTGGATGAAGATTTAGGTGCGTAGCCATGATGGCAGAGCTCTGAAGTGAAATAATGTGTAGGTAACCTGATTTTTACTGTTGTGTGTATTTAATGATGTTGGTAGGTCAGTCTGGCTTTTTTTTAATTCCTTGTTTTGTATGACATATCCAGGGAAGTTTTACTGTTGTTTTTGACTGAAGTAGCACTAGATTCCTTCCCCAGAAAGCCTATGAGAAAATAGAGAGTATCCAACATTGCCTTATGCTGAAGTCTCTTCCGTGGCATGAAAGCCCCCTCAGTGTGATTGGATAGGCCAAAGTATGACACAGAAAAGGCTTTGAGGAGCTTCTGCTCTTTGTGTTTCTGACAAGGAAGCAAGAGTAGTGGTGATAAACTCATGGCTGTTTGTTAGAGCACTGGGTTCATCTTCTCGACAGTATTTTGTTTGTGTAGCTCTGCTTAATGTGATCTTATGCAGAAGCATCAGTTTTCAAAACTTAGTTTATCTGCATTGTCATGCACTACCCATATTCTAGGGGTGACATAAGCCTGCTAGCTGTATCAGTTATTGGGGAAATATTGGTTGAATTAGCATGGATAGCAATTTGTCTACTCAGAAGTCTGAAAGCTATTTTTCTTATTTTATTCTGAGAAATGTTAGTTGTTCCTTTTATACTTCCAGCATTTCAGTGGTTCATAGTATGTATTTCAGTCAGTTGCATTAGTTCAAGAAATTCTTAGGCATATCACCTGAATTTAGATACTCCATTTGGCTTGCTTTTTAACTGATGTTTCTTGTTTGTCTGTTGAGCTGCTTCAGACTCTTATATCTGAGCTTAGTTACTCTTTAAAAAACAACAATTCTAAGGTTGAATTATAGGTATATAATGACACGGTCAGTTACATATTTGCAGTATAAAAAGATAAAGATGAAAAAAAAAATAAATACTGTTTAAATAAAATGTGAATTTACTTTTGTAGAGTAAACACCTTTTATGTTTTTTTCAAACACCAGATTTGCATATATTTAAATTCACTGAAGAATCACTAGCAAAGGTAACTGTAGGGTTAAGGACAAAGCTGACACATTTAACATACCTTTTAAACCTTCACTTCATCAGATGTCTGCAGAGAGAGTTCCTTTGCTACTCCAGACTAAAATATGATAGAATCAAGAGCAACTTATCTGTGTTTCTTTTTCCACTCTTTCTGGAGGACCCAAAGGGCCTGCAGCTGCACTGGTCCCCTGGGCTGACTTTGTGTCTGTGCCAGCTTCTCCTACAGCCATGGTTCTGTATTGTCTAATAGTTTGTCTTATTTTGCACTTAAGTAAATGCTGTCTCTGTCCTGTCTTGTGTTAGCAATAATTTTGTATTGTGGTGAGGTAACAATGTACTCCAAGAGCACTTTTAGATCATAGGAGGCTGATTTCAATACAAGAAATCCAAAAATTCTGCACTGGTCTTTCAGAATTCCAGCTTATTCTCAGAGGCCCCACATTCATTTTGCACCTAAAATTAGACATACAATTGATTAACGTTTATCAGAGAGCTTTTAAAACTGAGATGTTTGTGAATATTTGTAGGAATATATGTGTAAACCCATTTAAACAAAATTTGATTTCAGCTGGGCATATTTAACCCATGTAAACCATATGTCCCAAGGACATATTTTAATAACACCTTATGCTGAATTATGGACTGTATAAACAGTCTTGATTTAAATTACATCTTAATTAAAAAAAAACCAAAACCACAACATATTTTACTATTAATATTCTTGCATTTTCTCTCTCCTTTTCCTTTCAACTAAGGAGAGTCTTGTATTCAAAAAACACACATTTTAAACCATAGTTTCACAGTATTTCAAAGCACTGGCAGTGTAGCAATATGTTTTCTCAAATCAAAACCTAGGAATGGAAAAAAATGTTGCATCCCTCTTGCCAAGATTAATAAACCTTACTTGCATCATGGTACGTCTCCTGCTACGAAGGCATTTATTTAAGTTGAAGCTGAGGAGATCTGTGGAAATGAGTGAGAGTGCATGCAGAGGAAAGGGAGTCGCTTGTAAATACCACAGGAGATTAGAGGTATGTGAGATCAGGATCACTGAATCACTGAATGTTAAGGGTTGGAAGGGACCTCAAAAGATCATGTAGTCCAGCCCCCCTGCCAGAGCAGGACTACCTAGAGCAGGTCACATAGGAACACATCCAGGTGGGTTTAGGAGACTCCACAACACTCCTGGGCAGGCTGTTCTCTGTCACCTTCACAGTGGAAAAGTTTTTCTTCGTGTTTCTGCAGAACCTCCTGTGCTCCAGCTTGCAGTCGTTGCCCCTTGTCCTGTCATTGAAGGTCACAGAGAAGGGCCTGGCTCCACCCTCCTGACACTCGCCCTTGGCATAGTTATAAACAGCAATGAGGTTCTCAGTCTGTTCCGGGCTAACGAGACCCAGCTCCCTCAGCCTCTCACCATAAGCGAGATGCCTCACTCCCTTTTTTAAAATATTAAGTCCAGGCAGTAACATTACTTTGACAACACCACAAAGGAGGCATTTTATTAAGTATAACACCATCTTTTGTTTGTTTGTTTGTTTGTTTTTTTAGCATCATTCTCCCCTCTTATACATAAGAAAAATTGTTTCTGTTAATACAAAGAAAAATGTATTAAAAAAAAAAGTAAGGAGGAAAATTCACAGAACAGGGCTTCCAAAAAATTTTCTCCCGGATTCACTCTGCTAGTAGCTCCAGATTTTCTTATCTGAGGTTTCTAATATGTGATAATGGATTTTTTAGAAACAATTGATTTTGAAAAATCAATCTAACTGTGCATGTTTCATAACAATTTTATACATACTGTTTTGAAACCCTTAAATAGACAATATCCTGCATCCGACAGGAGCATCTTCAGGTAAACAGAAACTTGACATAAGCATTTTGCTCATAGCCAGCAGAATTAATTTTTAAATAACATGATGTTCTGTTTAGCTCATGCTAGTGACTTGATGTTTTCTTTCTGTGTATTGTTTCTGGTTTATCTATTTTCTTTCTTTTTTTTTTTTTAAAAACTTTACTATAATACTTGTTGGTTATAGTGCTGTAGCTTTTATTGTCAAGTAACTTGAATTGTTCTCCAGCTGATAAATGCTGCTTCTGCACAGCCAAAGAGCCCTCACACGTGCAAACAGATGCAGCTGTTATAGACATGTAATATCCATAGCATTTGCTATGATTTAAAATTATAAATGCAGTTGCTGTCCCTCTTCTGGTTAGTGTGGATGTCATACACCACTTCAATAACTTTCAGTGTGCCACAGTTAGCTATATCATGTTAGAGAATGCATTGCTGTTGGAGAAGAGAGTGTGTGAAAGGGTTTTTCAGCTGACTCTATTTTTCTTGTGTGAATCAGAGAGCTCCACTGACTCAGACTGTGACTCTGAAGATGACAGCAGCTGCTCTAGCAGTTCAGATTCAGATGTTTTTGACGTAATTGCAGAAATTAAGCGTAAAAAAGCACATCCTGATCGTCTCCATGAAGAACTGTGGTACAATGATCCAGGACAGGTATGGTGAGAGGAAATATTAGTGTGTCTGAAAGACATTCTCCCCTGTAAACTCTATGTTGTTGTCAAACATGCTGAGTGACATCTATTTCTATATGCATTTTTTAGCCACCTTTTCTTTCTCATCTTCAGAGCACTTCACTTTACATTTCAGGAGAGTGGTTCCAGCTCATGAGTCCTGGGGATTATTCAGCTGGATTCATGTCTGACACCGTTAGTAAAACCTGAATTCCTAACAATGTATTCATGTCCTTTTAGCCCTGAGGTAAAGGTACACAGATGAATTCTGGGATGGAGAAAAAGCAATATGTTTACCTACTTCAGAAACTTTTCACCTAAAAGCTCTCAGCTCAAAATGATAAATTTAATGTTTTAAATATGCAGTTAACGCTCCTAATTTCTTGTCTAATGGTTCTTTTGTAATTGTGTGGAGATTATAGTTCTCATTAAATGTAATTGCTGAGCTCACAAAGTGTTGTTTTGAATGTATACATTGCACAGAAGACTAGTTTTTGTTAGCAAATTTGCCATCTTCATCTTTCTTAGTTAAATGTTTTACAATCTATTCTAAATCATTGTCAAATGGCACCTTAGCAAATGTATTTTTCTGGCACTTTGCGTGATGCACGAGTTTGGCATGCAGCAAATCATAATATGTAGACGTACTGTAATGCCTGTTGCCACTGTGGTATTTCAAAGGTCTGTTGAATATTCTATTACAGGCTCATATTTATGCTTCTAGTTACAAAAAGAAAAAAAAAAAAGAAATGACTGAGCATAGCTAGCTGTTTTCATTTGTATGGAAAACAAAATTAGTAAACAGTGTAGATATTTAACTGAAGCAATTGTGTAGCTCTTGAGTACGCTTCAAAGTAATGTTCTAGGCCAGAATATTATCTAAATAAAAAGAAGTGGAGTAGCTGTAGGATGAATAGATACACAAATGTGTGGTTTGAGTTTTGTACTGAAAAACATTCTTTCCCCGAAACTTTCTTGAGACTGACTCTTCATCTTTCTTAAAGGAGCTGACATCAGATCGTGGTGAGCCTGTCAGTGCTGTACTACTTCTGAGTAGATTTTATCTGAAAATGTTTGAAGTTTTTTTAGGTATTTATCTGGTTTGCCAGAATGCTTTCTAACTATCACTACATAAACCAGGAATGATTGCCACGCGCGCTGGCGCACAAAAGTACAGTGTGACACAGAACTAGATTTTTAGGATGGATCTTCTCAACCCTTCAGTCTGAGCAATGTGTTTGTTACTTTGGTTAATCTCCATCAGTGCTGGCAGTCACAAGAAAAAAATACTGCTAAAGCTGATGCCACCACAGTGGCCTTTTCCTTACGAGTATTATCTGCTTGTTTGTGTTGCCCTGTTGGTCACAGTAACCTGGAAGCTATTGCCTAGGTAAAATTGGTGATGACTTCAACATCGTTTTGTCATCACTTCATGACTGGTCTTCTGCATTCGTTGCCATGAGCTGTGCCAAGAGGGACAAGATAGCTATATATCTGACTTGCTTTTCATTTCCTAGGCTTTACAGGTTCTTCACATCTCTCCCAGTTTTGGTCTGTGCATTTAATGTACCAGAGGCAGTCTTAGTGCTGAACAGACCTAAGAGTTAAGGATGAGATTTTCAAAAATGAGTGATGATTATTTCAGTAACCTCAGTAGGCCCTTATTTTTGGGGTGTGATAAGCAATTTGCTCTTGACTGCATTTTTTCACTGTCTTCTGTTTTATGCCTGTAGAAGCCAGTGAGGATGTGCTCTCTTACCTATAAGCATGGTTCAGCTTCACTGAGCCTGTACTTTCCTCCAGGGTCCTGGAGCGTGGAAAAAAATGCATGAACAAAAAGCCATCATGTCACTCTTGTTAAGATTGCATGACTAAGTTCCCAAAGGACTAGAGAAATGCCCTACATCTTATGTTCTTTTGCATGTGTACATTGTGCCAGTCTGAAGAAATTACACTGAGATGAACATTCAGAGATTTGAAACTAAAAACTAAAAACCTGCGTTCCTCTCCCAACTGTCTAAAGACTACATAAACAGCAGTTTGGTGGATCCTGCTTTCTAAGGTGTCTTCACATTATATCTGTTGGATGTTGATGCTACATAGCCCTACCGTGGATGCTGTTTACGTTTTCAGACTGCTTATAATGGCATGGAAAGTTATGCTAGGTTTTGTATTGCATTGCAAGGTTGTTTTTTCTCTTAAGTCTGAAAAAAAAAAAATGTTCTTGGATTTGGACTCTGAAAACCTCCATTAAGGGCTGGGGTTGGGAACTTAATTTGCATCTCTGTTTCAGGTCTGGGTTTTTTGTTGGGTTTCTGCAGTGGGCATGATAAGAGCAGAAAGCTTTAGGGTATTACAGTAACTGGTAGTCTGCATTGAACTTGGTCATTAAAATAGAAAGACACTGGCTTTATAACATTTGCAATGGCTCTTTTTGCTGTTGCTACTTAGTGGACCCATACAGAACACTGAAGTGGATATTTTCCCCCCCTTTCTCTTTTTTACTGATCTGCTCACAGGATAAACTTGAAGTGTTCCTGTTAATTCTTTAAAGTATCGAGTAAAATCTTCAGTTGGTCTCTTTGCATACTTCTGGTGGTAGCCTTGCCACATGGGTTAGTCAGGGATGGGATTACAGACAGTGAATGTAGTGGAACTGTTTGAACGTGGAGATTTCAAGGTGTAAATATTTGCACGTGCATGATTAACTTGAATTTTGTTAGGCAGACAGGTGTGCTGCTTGTGTATAAGAAATAGAAAAGTCATGTATAATAGCAGAGTAGCACAATGCTGCTGAGAACATTGTACCATCTTGTGCTTCTGAAACAGTAATGAAGTTCTAATGCTATTGTGCAGTGTTCTTACAGTAGTCTATACTGTTTTCAGTTTTATTGGCTTAAGAACATCCACTTAATCTAAGCATGACAGGCTTTTAGAAGCATCAGCGCTCCTGGCATTAAAACCAACATACTTTTCCCAAACCATTTTTCAATAAAAACAGATTCCTATTTCATTTTTGACAGATGAATGATGGACCCTTGTGCAAGTGCAGTGCTAAAGCCCGACGAACGGGAATAAGACATGGCATTTATCCTGGTGAAGAGGTAAGTTATTCTGAGAATTACAATTATGAATAGAAACTTGCTGCCGTAAACTCGTACTTGGGTTGATGAGAGGATTTTTTTCTGTGATTTACAAGCTGAATAAAAACTCCTGTGTGACTTTAAATCACTTAGTTGTGTGACCTCATATTTAAAATGCACTACCAGTAATGAAATCCACCTGAAAATGATGGAAAACTTACATTTGCTTAGTTCTAGGGTGGTGTTTTGTTGTTGTTATGTATTTTTAAGTTTCTGAAACGCTATTACATTAACAAAAAAGAACTTGTGGTCAAAGGTCTACCATCTTTGAGTGGATGAGTATATTATGAGGTCCCTCTCTGTGAAGGAATTGGTTTAAAAGTAAAAGCAGAAGTAAATAGTGATTCTGCTGCTGACAGGAGCAGAAAGTTTTTGGAGGTCTTCTTGCCTTATCACTAGAGCAGGTCTGCACCACAAACTCTCAGTTTATTAACTTCTTTAGGAATATGTGATTAGAAAAAAATATTGCATCAGCTTCCTAAAACACATTTTGGAATAGCAGTGCCTTTCTATTGAAAAATGTCTTTGAAAGAGTG
>NW_008608997.1:13622-15430 GCF_000691845.1 Merops nubicus
TCCTTAGAAATATTCATTTGTGCAGAGCATGCTTGACCTGTCTTGTTTCTTGAAAATAAAACAGTGCTGGGATGACCTCAAACTTTTTTATTCTAAAAGACTTTGTTCTTATGGAAGCCTTGGAGAACATGAATGTGTAGGTTTAAAAATTTAGGTTTGTAATTTTTCTTAAAGAATTCTATTTTTCAGTATGTCTTTTTACATATATTTACTGAAACATTCTTTTAGTTCTCTGCAGTGAAGGATTTATGAATGTTTCTGTGAATTATTCCCGTTAGCAAAATGGCTTTGGTCTGAAGCTTTTTAGAAATCACTCCAGTTCAGAATCCGTTCCTCCCTGCATTGTCTCTGGTGTTTTTCTTGCAGAGAAGGAGGGAGAAATCTAGGAGGAGAACTTGCTGCATGAAGGCAGCTTCTCCCGGGAGCAAGGCCAGCTGGGAATTTGAGGTTTCAGAAAACCTCCTACGATATACTAGTTTTGATAATGTCCTGTAGAGAAAACTGCCTAGCTTTTAAACTAGCTGGTTTGTAACTGTCTTATTGCAGCAGTGAGAACCTTAATTTGGGGCTGAACAGCCAGGGTGATTGCCCTCCTTACTGGATGGGTTTTGCAGAAGTGCACAGAGCTGCACAGTGGTGTAGCTTTCTTGCCAGTGCAATCAGGCTGATTGTTGTAACACTTTTTAGAGTAGTACCCCACTCACTGTCATGATGATTTTTTTTTCTGTGCAGACAGATGTATTCCAAACAGGCTGGTGGCAGCCTTTGAACTGCAGCAAGTTGGCTGCAGGGCATACAAGAAACTGCTTTGGTCTGACTGTTGAGGATTTTTAGGTCTTTAAACTGGGCTACTTTGGAACGAGCTGGAAGAAAACATGGAGCTCAGGTGTTTGGTGTTGCATCAGCGTGCATGGGGGGCTGTCTGCCTTTGGACCTCACAGGCAGGCATTGCAGCCTGACAGGCAGAGCAGAGTTACCAGAGCTGCCTCTGTGCTGATACCCTTCTGCTCAGGCTACAGATTGGCTCCAAGCAGATGAGCTGATACCTGTCTATCTTGATAACATACTTTGAGGTCTTTTCATGTTAGCTCCAGGTTCCTTTTCGTAAGCTTTTAAAATCAGTTTCCTGAAACAAATTTATATAAAAGAGGAGATTAGTCTGGTACATAAACAACTTCTGTGTAAGAAGATGGAGAGTCAAATGGAAAATGAAAAAAAAAAAAAACTGCAGCAATATTTTTCACTTTTTTTCCTTTTGAATAGCTTTCAAAATATTTCTGAAAGTGAAAATGTAGATAAGGCCTCGCTTTTGCTCTTCTTAGAATGCTTAATTATGACTACCTGCTTTTATTTAATTTTTCGTAGTGCATATTTCATGGCTATTAGAAATGCTTTATTCTCTCTTTTAATCTAAATTTGCCTTGACTCTACACATAATTGTACTTATCTCTTTCTTTAAGCCCATTAAACCATGTCGCCCCATGACCAACAACGCTGGAAGACTATACCACTATCGAATTACTGTGTCGCCTCCCACAAACTTCTTAGTAAGTGCTCTACAGATAATTCTAACTAGGACTCCAGTTTTGTGTTCAGCGATGGAAGTAGTACTGCTTCTGCTTACTCTGTGATGGTTCTGTTTGCTTTTTTAAGACAGACCGACCTACTGTTATTGAGTATGATGACCATGAATATATCTTCGAAGGGTTCTCAATGTTTGCTCACGCCCCACTAACAAATGTAAGTATGTTTGTTACTGCATTAAGAAAAGTGTGTGCAGCAAACAAGGGAGGTCCTGCTCCCCCTCT
>NW_008608998.1:0-8217 GCF_000691845.1 Merops nubicus
CCCGCCTCCCCTCCCCTCTTTATCTGCTGCCTGGGGCTCTGCCCCGGCGCCTGCTGATAATCAGGGAGCACATTTGAAACCCCGGCGCCAGACTGGATCCTTATCTCCTCCCGGAGAGGAATGTGGGATGGGGGCAGCCCTTGCAACAGCTCAGGAGGAGGAGGAGGAGGATGCGGGAGGGGGGATGTGAAGGAAGAAAGCCCCCTCGCCGTGCCCCTTGCACACAGTGAGCAGAAGTGGGGAAGGGGAGGGAGGAGGAGCGCCCACCGGGGTGGGTGACCATGGCTGGGTCTCCTCGCACGGAGCCTCCAGCACTGGCTCCCGGGGCGGCTGCAGGGGTCGGAAGCACCCACCGCCTTGCGCAAGGGCCGTGTAATTATCCCAGGGATAATTGCTCCGCTTAATTTCCCCAGAAAGTCAAGTCCTGAGTAGGCCGGGTCCAAAAAAAGAGCCAGGGCCGGGTTGATCCTGCTGGGAAAAGCCCAGGGCATGGGCCCGGGGGACATGAGGTGACATGGGAGAGCCACATTTCCCCACCCTGGCTGGAAGCAGCTCTCCCTCCTCTCCTACCCTTAAAGATGACTGTGAGACATCACCCCCCAAAAGCCCAAGACCTTTATTAGGGCTCGGCTTGTGGAATGGAGCAGTACTTAGGGTGGGAGGGAGAGGAGGACTGGCCCCCCAGAGCCTTCCTCCCCGGAGAGGAGGAGGAGGGCGCCAGGCTCTGCTCAGACACTGGTGCTAGAGCAGCCCGGGGGCTGATCTCCATTACCAACAGGACCGACAGGAACTTCCAGCAGCCTAATAACAGCCAGGGGAAGGAGAGGAGGCAAAAGCCAAGTTGCTGCCTCGCTTCCCGCCTGCTGCCAGGCACGACAGGAGCCGGGGCCCCAGCCCCACGCTCCCTCAGCTCCCTCCAACACCCAAAAAAAAGCTTCAAGTGGTTATTTTTGCAATGAGGAACCCAGAGCTTTCCCTTCAGTGGCTGGAAAGCATCACAGCAGCACACACGGTGAATTTGTACTCACCATATGAGTTCTGTATGTGGTTCTGTAGGGACGTGGCTGCCACGGCCAGAGGAGTCCTGGCCAGTGTGGGCAACCTTCAGCTTCATCCCTGCCAGGGGTTTCATGGGCATCCACCCAAGAAGGGCTCTGTTGATGCCATCAGAGCCCCATGGAATTTGCATGCAATTAAAGGGATATTTAAAAAAAAAAAAAATCATTATGAGAGGCTAATGAAGTTTAGAAGCTGCCGACACCAGCCATATGCCTCAAATATGCACGGTACAGTTGGTGCCTAGGTAAAGCAACTGCAGGTACCAGCTCGCCTAATTAGCTACCAGAAGCAAGTCTAATTTAAAACAAAGCTCTTATTTTATTTATTTGCTGACAGTAGCAGAGCAACTCCCTCCAGCATGATGTGAAAGCAAACACATTGTCCTCAAAATAAACCGCCATGGGCTTTTTAATTTTATCCTTCAACAAGTGTTCCCTGGTTTAGTCTTTGGGAAAAAAAAAAAAAAAAAAACTAAATCCAAACCCCAAAACTCCAGGGAGCACCAACCTGCAGCTTCCATTAGCATTACAGAGGGCCTGCAAAGACAGCTTCCCACTTGTCACCTCCCTGCCACAGGAAAAAAAACCTACCATACACACCACCAGAGCTTCTCCTCTGCACCAGGGGAAACAGGGAAATTGCCTAAATAAAACACAGTTATGGAAAGAAAATGTACTTCCCTCCCCCCTCCACAATCATGGTTTGGGGTGATGAAATGAGTTCAGTTCATCCCAGCCCCCTCGCTGCCATCACCCTGTAGATGCCCATGAGATAGGGCTGCTGCTTGCTAGAGGCACAGGTAGTGGCACAAGTTGGCATCTGGCTCCAAAATGCTGTTGAGAGGTGTGGGTCATCCACCCAAACTAAGAGACTGCAGACAATCCCCATCCCTTCCCTGTCTTTGCCTCTGAATGCATCTAGAGGCACATGTGGAAGATGGAAGAGAAATCCTAGAAGCAGGGAGAGAGTGCAGGGCCGCTGCGATTTTATTTAGCATCTTTATTTATTGAAGTGCTTTAAATAGATATGGATTGACTCTCTCAGCTCTGGCTATTACAGCTTGAAAGGGGAGCTGCAGGCTCTTTGATTAATGCACACAAGGCTGCTTCCATAGATGCTCAGCATCCCACACCACCCAGTACCTCCTCTAACCCACCAAACTACAACAAGGATCCCTGTATCACCTTCCCTGTATGAGCAGGAGGGTGGCATAAGCCCCCACCTTGTATGTTTTAGCTCTTGAGAGTCATGGTTTTGGGCAGGGCTTGCTCCACAAGTGCCACGTCCTCACTTTGCCCACGCAAAACTTCCCCAAATGCCCACTTTGTCACCATTTGAAACCACAAACCCCTCCAGCCACCCAGGCACATCCCATCGGGTGGTCAACACCTTCATTTACCTCTGAGCAAACAACCCACTGACCCAAACCCCATATGCAGCAGGTCCCAGGGAGACTCTTCCCAATCCCAGCACTGCAACCCATCCCACCAGCAAGACCCAGGAGCAGGGTGGGAAGGGGATCAGCAAGATGTGAGCTTCGGGCAAAACCTTTCTCTTTGGGCACTGCACTTTACCTCTCTCATTCATCAGAGGATGCTCAATGCCAAGCCCCATCACAAGTCTGTTCAAAAAGATGCTTCAGCATTTCTCCTTCTGCAAAAAACAATGTCCTGGTGCTTCCACTGCTCCCCCTTCACATCATCCACATCAGACTATCGTGCCTCTCCACCATCACCACACTCAATCATCTCCACATCCAAGATCAAGCTACCAGCTCCACAACCCACCGAGACAAACACTTCATCCTTCCCCTGCCACCTTCTTCATATGGTCCAGGTTCATCTGAATAATCAGAGATTTATTCTTTCTTGACAGCACATCCTGCCACTCATTCATAAATTTATGAAAGCAGGGAGAGGCATCACAAGCCTTTATGGACAACACTGGCTAGGATGTGCATTTTTCTTTCCACTGATGAAAGTGATTCTGTTCAGTTAAGGAGTAAGTAAAAATCACACTATTCTTAGGCAGCTGGGAAAGAGGAGGAAAATCTATTGCAGCGACCCTGAACAGGCGCTTCCCCAGGGCTTTGAGGCAGAAAACTTATCAGACACTGCACTGATAACATATTCAGGCTGAGCCATAAGTCTCAGGCATATAAAAGGTATTGCTAACTGCAAACTGGATGAGCAGGGGGGAAGTATGGTTAAAAACCCACAGAGGCCAAAGGCTGAGAGGATGGCAGTGGCTCTGGGGCTCGGCTGCAGGACAGGCAGCATCATCCCTGGCACATGCTCCCAGGGGGGCTAAGCAGGAGGACACTGATGCTGGGCATCCATCTCCTGCCAAGGTGTCCAGGGAAAGATTGTTGCAGGTTTAAAGCTGAAGAGAAGTGGGAAAATCAGCACCCATACCACCATCAAGCTGGTGAAAGATTCCCCACTCCAAGCCAGCACCTTCAATCATCCCCAACAACATATTTGCTCATTACAGCCCCATTTGCTTCCCCTGCTATGTCCCAGTCTCAGTACTCATCTTACAACACCTTCCCCCCAACAACCCTGCTACTTTTCTTCCCTGTAACTCCAAACCAACTCTTTGTCCAAGGCACAAAGAGCTGCAAGGTTTCCCTCTGCACTAGTTTCCCATCCAGCTCTTTGGGAATGCCTGGTCAGAGTAAACCACCTGTGATCTGTGACTGCTTTTTAAGAAATAATTCTATCGAGTTTTCCTCACCCCTTGTGCAATGATGGAGTTTGCAACACAACCTCAGAGGGGTCCATCTTCTCCTTAGTAATCCTCTGCTCCCTGTTCACCTGTTAAATCCCACACGGACCATGGCAAGCTGGGGAAGCCAAGCAACACAAAAAAAAAGCTGGGAACAAAACCCTGTCCTATTTCCAAACCACCTTAGAAAGCCCAGAAGCAGCACATGATGCAGCTATATGGCAACCTGACCTGCAGGAACCACATCCAAAAGAAAAGTTGTGCAGCTCCTGGCTGCTCTACACAACCTGTAGCTAACCACAGGTAAAGTTAGTTATTCTTCAAGAAAAAAAAAAATAAAAATCCACATTTGCCAAGCTGTAGTACCCACCCTGTGTGTGGATGACAAGCTTACAGGGTGAGCAAGCAGTGACAACAGAGCTGCTTTTGCAAGCTCCTCTTCCGACACCTCAGGCTCAGTCTTCTGAGCAAACCCCAGGCTCCTGCCAAACTGCTCCACATTTCTAGGGGGGATGACACCCACAAAACTCCACCAGCTCCACAGCAGTCCCTACAAACGTTGAAGACCACCACCTTCCCCAAACCTGCTGCTCTGTGCCTCACCCAAGGTCCACCCACAGCACCACCTCCACCAGCCTGCGCCTGCAGCAGGGTGCCTTGATCCCAACATCACCCAGCCAAAGCCACCGCTCCCTCCCTGCCTCTGAGGCTGGTTTTCCAGGCAGAACAAGGATGGGAATTACTCAGGCAGCATGTGACATGACCACCAGAAGGAGGGTATTGCATTACTGGAGCTAAAACTGGATCCCAGTTTCTATTGTCTATTCTTTTGTAGTGATGGGAAGAAAGAGCTGCTGCTCTGTAATCAGGCCTCTTCTGGCTGGTTCGCTGCTTTCAGGACCAACCAGGATAATGCAACATTGCTTTCATGTGGCAAGAGAAGCTTATAATCAACACTATTACACTGATACACCACCGAAATTAAAGCCCTGCTCCGAGTCTCGGCTGCTCCCAGAGGCAGCCTGCTTGCCTCGGACTTAATATCTTCTCTGAAAGGCTGTAATACAGTGAACCGACTAAATTTCTTTCTAAATAAGTACTCGTGAAATTTAATTACTCCAAAAATAATGCTTATTACCTATTTCTGAAAAGAAGAGTAATTCCTTCCAGCTTTTGCTAATGTTCTTTCAGCAAACGCTCTGCATTTCTTGTTTCACTTATCTGTATGTGCAAAATTACAGCTACAGCAGAGCAGCTTCAGATCATGATTCACCCAAAACCCTGAAAGTCTTTTCTTCACTGATGCTTCTTCATAGCTTTATTTTACTTTTTTGGTCCAAAATTATTAAGATTCCTCCCCCCACCCCCTGTAAAAATTCAGATTCTGAGCTCACTCATACAGAGAGATTGAGACTGAAACCTCCAGAGTGGATTAACTCAGCCAGCAATGATCTCAGCTGCGAAACATCACAAGGGGCAGTCACATTCTCAGTGGCTTCAAAACAGAGGTTTGGGTTTGGTTTTTTTTTTTTTTTACATTAAAAGGGATGCCATCTCTCCACATATGTGTTTATCTGGAATAAAGATCATGGTGCTGGAAGTAAATATGCTTATGCTTTTGCTCTCCTTACTCCAGTTTCTCATTTTCACCACCTTCTTGAGAACCTCTTTGTGGTTTCTCAAGTCTTCTTCTGCACTGCATAAAGAGACCATCTCTGCAAATAAAAGGGAAATCTGCAATAGGACAAGGATGCATTTCACCACCCAAGCCCTTGGCCAGGCTCAGCAGCTCTTGGCTTAAAGCACCTCCTGGGCTGCTCAGCTGAGATGAGACAGGAAGCCACCCTGCCAGTGGAGCAAGGGCCCGGTTTATCACGGCACTTATCTAGGGACAAATGCTGCCAGAGCAAACACCATGGAGGCCCTCGGGACCTACACAAGCAGCTGGCACCACATCAACAGGAAGATGCTCTTTCCCCCCCAATCTTTCCCCTTGATGCTCCATTTTCAGAGAAGTCAGAGACTGTTGTTCCTCAAAAACTTGAACAGCTAAGGCTGCAGAATGCTCTTGACCCAAAGGTCTATGATTATCTAAACTCCTCCAGCCTTTAGACCCCAGTTTACATAAATGCCTTTTTAACTTTTTTTTTTCTCCTCTTTACACACGTTGGCAAAGCAAGCCCCAAGAAACTGCCACATCCAACATGCCAAAGAATCTAAGGAAGCACATTCTTCCCTCCCCACCTCTACTTGCATGACCAGATGTAGGATGCTCTCCTCCTGCTTCCTCTTCAGCCATAGGTGAAGGACTATTCCCTTCTGCAACAAATAAAGGTCATCTGCCAACAAGTGTCTTTTGCCATGACCCAAAGGCCTCCTGCAGCACTTCTTTCACCTTGCCTAAGGTTTTTCCAATATTTTTCTTCATTCTTCATGTATTTTGAGATACCTCAACAAAAACAGTTCCATAAAGAGCAGAATGAAACCTGCTTTCCTATAGATCTGCTGCTCAAAACTCTCACACCCACGTGTGTTTATGTTCCCCAATAGTAGGTGGCAAGTGTGTGATGCTGCTATTTTTTTTTTCCCCTCTGTTGGATATTAATAGAACCCTCTCACTGGCCAACCAGATCACCTAGATAAAAATGCTATTGCTAATTTGCTAATCAGGCTGGTGCTTAATTGTGAGGTGTCTGCTTCTGAGTCAAAGAGGGGGAGGGCTGCAGACACACAAGCAGCAAAACTGCAAAAATAAATTAAAAAAAAAAGGCTTTTTTTTTTTTTTAAAGAAATCAAGCTTAAAAAAGAAATCTTCCCCAAAACAAACAAACAAAACCCAAAGAAGCCAGGCAGCTAAAAGATAAATCCATCAGGATTTTTGGTGTCTTAGGCATAGGAGCTCCTTTTGGTGCATGGGGCCAAGGAAATGCTGGAGCCCACGGCTGCTCCCAGGGAGGGGGGGGCAATGCCTCTCTCCTCCTGCATCCCATATATAGCACGGTCCCTGCGGGCTGCAAGCAGATGGTTACCAAGCTGACAGGTTGCAAACAGCTCCGTCGAGCCAGTTGGGGAATTAGATATTGTCTCCATGCCTTTAGTTTTGGAAACAAAAGATGTCTCCCAGCTAAAAAAGTTTGACGGGACCTCACCGCTGCCCCTATTTTCGGTTTCCTTTTTAAAAGCACTTCCATCCAGCTCCCATCACTTCAGTCTGAAGTCTATACAGTCCTCCAGGCTGCCTGCACATAACTTTTTCCACTCTGAAAAGGGAAAACGGATCTTTTCATCCGACCCTCCTCTCTGTAGTTGGAAGGAGAATGCTACGACAGCCATGGTGCATGGCATGACATCAACCTTGCTCTTCCAGAGAGTTGAAGGCACTCCTTTCCCTGCAGAAAGTTTCTTCCCTTGACTTCCTATCAAACTTTGAAATGCCATGAACTTGGGGCAACCTGGAAAAGCTACTTCGCAGCATCTCTGCTGTTTATTTATAGGAGCCTCAAGGGCTTGGAAACAGTCCTGGACCCCAGCCCTAAATACACCAGACGGCAATGACACCACAGAGTGCCAGGCAGGGACCCAAATAAACTCTTAGAGTGCATTTGTTTTTTTTAAATCATCCTACAGTAGGCCATACTGGACACCCTCCCCACACCTACCAGGATGCAAAGCGCAGCCAAACTGCAGGACTCCGGCTTCTTTTGCTTCCCTGCTGGTTTTAGCTCTGCAACTTGACCCTCGCACAAACATATGGTTTGCATTCTCCCCCGTATACTTTCCATAGACTTTCACACGTTCTCCTCTCTCCTCGGCACACAAATCCAAGCCCTTTTTCTCTTTAAGCAAGAAATCCTGCCGAGAGCCCTCCCCATCACCCTCTAAGGGAAGGGGATAGGCACAAGCAGACTGGGAGAGCCTGCTGTAAAACCCCTCGGCCGAGACGGCTAAGTGGGCTTTGCTATTTCATGCAGGGGTCATTAGCAGCCCGGCTGGATCTGGTGCATCCCCTTATAGCCAGTCCATAAATACCAAGGAAAACAGAGCCAGCACGTCACTGGGATACGGAGACGGAAAGGGGGAGAGGCAGCAAGGGCAGGCACAACAAAACCCCACTTTGTAAGCAGAGCTTTGGCTTCCCCAGCTGGCTGGGGACCACCGAAAAGTCACCCTGCTTGAGTCCCCAACCTCATCCCTCTTTGCTAGCAGAAGACAGAGCCAGCAGCAAGCCCTTAAGGACAGCAAAGTGGTACAGTGATGCCAAGGCACTGCAGGGTCAGAGGGTGCTCAAAGGGCAGGCATTGGCCGCTGACAAGTTTAAGCAGCAACTATGCCTCCTCTTCCCCCTCCTCCCTCCGGTGTGCAAAAATCACCTTTTACTTTCCTGTTAGGCAGTTTTCATCTCATTTTCTGCTTCATCCAGCAGCCAGGCTT
>NW_008608998.1:8230-18230 GCF_000691845.1 Merops nubicus
CAGGCTTTTCCCGACAAAGAGACGATGGCAGCCTAAGCTGGTTTTTGTTCAGCCCAGAGGACTGATCCAGTGGGAAAGGGCGAGAGGGATTTTTACGGCGCATTACCTTGCCTTACCAACAAGCAAGGCATCACCTTCCCTCAGCCCCCGTCAGGGGATGAAGTGAAAAATTCACAAGGGCCCTCCCAACGGCTTGGGTTTTTTTTGTTTTGTTTTTTTTTGTTTTGTTTTTTTTTTTTCTCTAGTGTCCTTAAAGCACCACACTCAAGAGGAGCCTTACAGAGCCTGGGAGGCCCGTAGGATGGATGGACGGATGGATGGATGCCCCTGGCCAAAACAGCGCAGGCTGTGATAGAAACCAGAAGCCTTGTGGTCTGCAAGCCCGACTGCCTTTGCAAAGCATGCCGAGCATTGCTGGCACGCCCATGTACCCCACACCATCCTCCAAAACACCCAAAGATCCTCTGAATTTCTGTATTTTCAGCAGCACAGGTCCAGCGAGCCTGACAGCTTCTTGGAACCAAGTACAGCATGAATTCATCTCAGCAGATATTATAAAACCATACTTTCTTTTTAAAAAAAATCAATCTATTTTTGACCTTTTGTGTTTTTAGGATTGGTGTTACTCAATGTTTTAGCTGGGCAAATGAGGTCCTGAAGCAACTTAGGGCTTTCCCTCCCACCAATCCCTTGGGATCAGTGGGATCCCTTCCCGACCGGCCGGGACCCCGTCTGCAAAGCTGGCACGTGGGTTTTTCCATCCCCAGCAGGACCAGCCCCAACACGCCCCAGACTCCCAGGGTTTTGTTGTAAACTACAAAGGAACCTGCCCAATTCGCCCCAGTTTGCATAACCAGTTTTATTCTGAGCATTTGTTTTAAAAACTCAACTCTTGTTAGTCACCATTCAGCCCAAACAAAACCCAACCCTCTTCCCAGCTTTTGGATCTCGCTTTTCCAGCTTTGGGCAGAGCCAGCATTTTTTTCTCTCGGTGTATAAATTGTAGAGTCTGAAATATGTGCCTCAATACCTCTTTTTATATATATATATAGCGAGAGAGAGAGAGAAATATGAATATAACAGGGTAGCTGAAGTACCCATGTCCCAGGATAGGGATTAACCACAGGACTGTAGCTCCTGAAATCCAGAGCCAGGATCCCTGGACTACAGCACCATGGATTGTAACGTGCAAAGCTAGAGCTACACCCCCTACCTTGCTCACTGCACCCCAGCACAGACTAGTCATTCACCAGCAGCAAAACACTTAGCACAGAGACACATGAAAAAAGAGGGACTGGTAAGGGAGAGAAAATAACTTTTATAGCCCTTGGCAGCCCACACCCCGGCTTCATCACGCTTTGGATGCCGGTCACCCGAGCGGCTCCGTGCTGCACAGCCATGCAGCCAAATCCTCTTTCCCAAAACAAATCCCTTTAGTGCCGACGTCGGAGCATGGCATCACACACCCTCCAGGAAAACACGCTTCCACAACCAAGTCAAACATCTCCTCCTAAAGACCAGGGGAGGATGAGAGGAACCACGGCTCCACGTGGAAATGCATGGGTGAAGATGGCAGGGGAGCCTGAATTGCCACCTCTTCTTCCAGCCCAAAGCGTTGGCCCGTGGCCTCAGCAGTGCTGACAGAGCCTGGCATGCAACCAACAGTGACACCGTGGCAGCAAGTGCTTGTCCCCAAAGCAGATAGACTGGAGCAACTCAGAGGAGACACTACAGAGCCACATAGGGTTGCCACAGCCCCAGTGAAGAGCTCCTGAGCACAGGGAATAAGCTCCTGAGCTTACTTCCAGCCTAATGCAGATCTTTAGCAATGCATGACCTGCTCTAGGGCATTGTCCTCCTCTCAGGTCCCAGAAAGCAGAAGAGACAGGACGTTTAAGTTGGAAGGGAAAAACCCCTCAATAGTTTAGTCTCCAGTGCAATGACCCAGACTGCTGCTTACTTTTAAAAGCTGTGTAATGGGACTTAGGAGCCACGCTTTCATTTTAAGCACATCTCTACATTTCACATCTGTCAAGGGAGTGAAAGAAAAAAATCTTCAAAATAATATTCCAGCGCAGGAACATCACAGCACCATCCAGCAACTGGAAAACCAACCACGCCAGGAGGGGAGCTGAAGGTACCCACACCCCAAGCAGCATCCCCAGCCTGTTTGGGATAAACAGGGGTGGAGGAGGGAGGCTGCTGGGATCCCACACCTGGGCAGCGGCCATCTGAAACAAGGCGATGGCCCCAGGCCAGACCACAGCAGACAGCATGGCCACATTACAAGATCCACCCTCATGACCAGCACTAATTACTAGCTTCACTTACAGGCCCTGCAAAGCCTTCAGAGATGCCCCTCCAGGTGAGGGTGGGGATGCTTGCTCGGCTCCATTTGGCTATGTGGATGAAAAGCAAGCAGCAGACCACACTTTTTTTTTTTTCCTGTTGTTGTTGTTTTAAATAGCAACCACTTTCTGGCTGCTGGAAAAAAGAAACTTCTTCTGTTCTTCAAGCCAACCCAAACAAATAGAGCCAATAATGCAGCCGGGTGACAGCGTAGGATGGTGAGGTCTCCATGGGGGATAACAGGCATGTGGAGGAGATCAGCCTCCACTCACAGACCATGCAAGAGGGGACGAGGAACCCCTCAAGAGAGTAGAGAGGCTGAGCTAATTAACACAGTGGAAGGAAATTCTGTTCATCTGTTTCCATAAAACCCTCCAAAGCCCTGTTCCACCATCACAGCTGCTCTTGGTCCTTTAACTTAGTGGTCACCATCATCTGAAGGAAGAACAACAACTTCCCAGCACATCATTGGAGTCCACCAGAAAACCAGACAGTTGATGAAGCATGGTCTTCTGCCAAAGACCTTCTTGGTGCCTTCAGCCACTCCTGAAGGACGTGCCAACGTGTGCCACTGGTCATGAATAAGCTCACAGCCTGGAAAGCACTGAGGACACCCTCTGACAGCAACCTGAGACGGGAGGAGACGGCAACACCACATATCCCAGGCGTGTCCCTTCTCCCATTTAAATCTGTCCCGAGGAGTTTCTGGGCTCTCTAACCTCTTGCCCAAGGAAAACTCCCACGCTCTACAATACAATGCAACTCTTTTAATAGCCTCCTGACTCCGTCAAGCCTGGGTTTGTTTTACAATGCCTTGTCCCTCCAGCCACAGCCCCAGGAGATGCAGGTATGCCGAGGAACTCACCCAGACAGCCCATACTGCTCCTTGTTTAAATTGTGGAGGAGGACATGTAGAGGCTGTCAACCAAGGAGGGAGCATGACAAGAAGGGGGAAGTTTGGGATCACTTCTGGTCTGGTGGCAGCTCCCAGAAGGGAGGGTCACTCTGCAAAAGGGAAGACTCAAAGCAACAGGAGGAGGACAAGGTTAGGATGGAAAAAAGCTTGGTCTGATCTCAGCCACGCTCTCACCTCCCTGCCTGGTGTGAGTCTCCCATGGTTCAACAGCCACCACAGAATCTTAGAATGTATTGGGTTGGAAGGTACCTCTAAAGGTCATCTAGTCCAACCCCCCTTCATGTCCATCTCCGTGTAACTTCAACAAGGAGGGATGCCTGGCTGGGAGGAGCATCATCATGCCTTACAGAGCTGTCCCCATGCACCATCCTGCACTCAAACCTTCTCACACACATTTTACCTGCACCTGACAGCCATTCGGTTCCACATCATGCTGTGCTGAGTCCCACCCCTAGAGCAAGCCAAAGCATCCAAAACAATCCTGCACCTGCATGTGATGACAGCAATACCAAGAGCATTTCTCTACCTCTATGGCAGTTTTGTGGGATTTTTTGCCCCCCACCATCTCTTCCTAGCATCTCATGCTCTCCACCTGTATAGATACTCCAATTGAGAATGTTGCCCCCCGAATCTCTCCCACAGAGCCCCAAAACCTGCCTGGGTGCCAGGCATCTGCACTCAGAAGTCCTCGCCTCTCCTCCTGTGGTGGCCTTCACTCCAAAGAAAGGCAGATGGAGCTAATATGCATTAAACGTCTCAAAATGAGATTTTCCACGCTCTTTCAAAGGGAGACAATCCCTCAGCTTTCACACTCCACTCAGGCTTGTGAAGGAGGGAAGCTGAAGGGCAACAAAGGTTATTCATGGGACATTTATGGATACCACACTGGTGGGACCCCCCGGAAACATGAGAGATGCCAGGAGCTGACTTTTGTGTGTGGATCGATGAGGGGTTTGTACCATTAGGACAGCTCATGCCTGCAACCCTGGGTACTCAGGCAGGAAGGGATTGCTCATGGTACAACAAGCCTGTTTCCTCCTCCCAGCTTTTATGGGAATAAATGGGGGAGAGAAACAGGGACAGATGTGCTATAAGTGTATATATACATGTGTTAGAGGCTGCTGCTGATCAGACTTGTGGGGCAAAACGGATGGAGGTGGAGAACAAGACCCCCAAAGATGCTCTGCAAATCAATATAGGTCTTCTTCCCTAGCTGAAGGGACTTGCTCCCCCAAAGAAAGAGTCCAGACCCCAAATGCAAGCAGAGTTTGAGTCTAGAGCTCTACTCAGTTTGCTTCATGAATAACCAGATGTATTACTCTTTAATAAATGTCTCTGCTTGCGTCCTCCATCTCACAGGGTAAAAAACAAAACAAAAAACAGCCATAAAACCCCAGCACTGCCTTTAACTTAAACAAGAACCAAAGCTAACACTGAAAAAAACTTTCTCTAAACACTGGCTTTTTAGCTCCTGGGGGACAATGTCAGCCCTGCCCATCCGGACTGAGACCTGCAGAGCAGGCAGTGGGATGCACCTCACTATAAATATTTCACCTGCACAGACCTAGCTCTAGGAGGAAGCTTCTTGTCATGGTCACAGCCTGCTTTTGGGACTCCTGCGCCACCACCACACCTGCCATCCCCATACATGTGCCCCAGGTGGCTCCACAGCTTCTCCCAGGGCTTGGGAGCTGATAATTTCCCCACCTCCTCACAGCAAAGAGCGAGGTCAGTAATGTATCAGCTGGAAAGGAGATACTTCCCAGCACCTAAATGAGTGTTCAGCCATCAGTCCCCTCTGGAGGGGGACCAGGGGCTGAAGGAGGAGTAGGGAAGGCACAGCAGCCTCCATGGATGCTCCAGACAGGCGAGGGAGGGGACCTGGGAGGCCAAGGAAAGATGGGAAGCAGAGTTCACACCAAAGACAGAGCCACTGTCTCCCTCTTGAGCTGCAAGACACCGTGCCTGCTGCTGAGCATCGTGGTGGCACATGGCTTGCTTTGCTCGTGTGCCTTTCCTCCTCCCCCTCTTCCCTACATGAACTTTTCCACAGAGCCTAACACTGAGAAACACAAGGAGCCAAGCTCATCATCATGGTCCTTTTATGAGATTTACCCCGAGATATGGCCTCAACCTCCAAGAGTCTGGATTAAGGCTTGCAGCTTCAGCACACCCCGTTACCCCAGGTAGTGGCACCTACACCCCCCAGTTCTGGGATGAAGACCAGGACCCACCACCCTGGATGCCTCACAACAAACCTAACCCGGATAAAACACACCCATGTGAGCCCAAGGGAGCTTGCTGCAAGGGGGAACAGCCCCCACAAACGCTGAGCTGAGCAAGCAGGTCTGGGAGAAGCTGAGGAGATCTGAGCTGCAGCGGGGAGGGACTCGCAGGAGATTAAAGGCAACGTGCAGGACACGCTGGAGCAAGCCCCGTGCTAAATAATTCCTGCTTCCCTTCTCTTTCCTTGTTTTCCAGCATGGTTTTGCCCAGCCTTTCCCAGCCTGGCTCCTGTTTGATCCCGGGACTCGCTCTTGCCCTTCCCTCACCTCCCACCCACCAATGCACCCCAGAGGTGCCTCACTACGACCCACCGAGCTGCCCCAGCCCCATCCAAAAAGCAGCCCCTATGTGAAAAAGCAAACAGCAAAGGGAGAGGTGGGGGGAAAAAAAAAAAATCCCCTAAAAACCCAAGCTCAGCAAACATGTGGCTGCTACCAGCCCAGCCCGGCGGTTTCGGAGGAGAGGGGATGGGGAACGGGCTGGGGAGGAGGAGGAGGAGGAGGAGGAGGAGGAGACGGCGGCTCTTCTCCCACAACAAGGAAGAGGTGTGGCTGCAATCCTGCGCCGTGAGTCAGGCCTCTGAAAAACCAGGAGGCTTCAAAAATAATACTGCTCCGTGCAGCCGGGATGCTTTGCTTGCCTTCTGGCTCCCCCAGCCTCCCCCGTGCATGCAGCCCCTGGTTTTTTCCTCCTTAATGGGATCAAACCCCATTTAAACCAAAACCCAGCTTGGACCCTTCAAGAACAACATCACCCTTCGTGCTGGGACCCCAGAGTGAAGCTAAAAGGAAACCCACACTCCAAAACTGCCTCGACAGTAAAAATTTTAGCATCAGCCAAGCCCAGAGGGCTGCAGGGACAGCGAGCTGGAGGATTTAGGGAGTGTTAGAGAGGGTGCTGCTTTCAGCTCGGGGCCTCCTGGCTCCCACCAAGAGAGTTCCCTTAAGAGAGAGGGTGTGAAACCAGACATCAGAGCAGCTTTCTGGGGCTTTCTGCCTCTCCCAAGTCAAAGCTCTGCATTTCCCAGCCTTCATGCAACCCCACTGCATGTCAGACAGGATTTTTTCCAGTGCCCGATGCAAGGAGCCACATCACTCAAAAGTTACTGGTTCACCACTCCTAGGCATCTCACAAGGCATTTCCTTTAGGTCCTGACCTCTGGCAGAGCCAGGGGAGGATCATCTGAGCTCCCTTCATGCCAGGATGGACAGCAGGAGGAACGAGTCTTCATGCCACCAAACACAGACTCCCCCCACCAGCATCCAAGGGGCCAGGGCTGCGTCAGCTCGGTGCCACCAGGCTCTGACTCACGAGCAGGGGTGGCTTGCACAGTGCAACCGACTACAGCAAATCACAGCTTTGCATATTGAGGAAAACCAAAATCAGGCCTTACAATGCCTCAGCAAGGCCAACGGCAGCCAGCGAGGGGCTCAAGCATCCCTTACACCCCTTACTAATCTCCCAGTTTCCCAAGAGACATATGGGTGGGATGGCAGGAACGGGCAGAGGGAATGGGCTGGTGATTTATACCCACCCCCCCCTCCTGGCTCTGGCAAATGTTTTCACTCGCATTAGCATCGCTAAAGCCGGGAGGATATAAGTGAATAGGAAACAGCAGGAACCTGTGGCTTTATGGCACCAACATCTGCTGTAATGAACTCCTTGCAGACTCCATGCAGCCCCTGCGTCCTCAGCTCGCAGCCCGGAGCTTCCTGCCGCCTACCCCGATAACCTCGGGACAATGCCGATAACCTCTGGGGCTGCCAGGCTGATCCCACCACCCCCAACCACGCCAGGAAGGGGAAAACCACAGGGCTGAGGATTTGAAAGCACCGTGCCGCTGCTAGAAATGGATGCAAAACCAAGCTCCTTGCATCCTCTTGGCTTGCTTAACTGACCCAAAGGATAGATTTGAGTATTTTTATTATTCCTGTGTGGCTAGGACAGGGATGGAAAGGGAGCCAGCATGCACAGCACCGAAAGGACCCATGAGACCTTACTCAGGAGAGGAGATAAAGGACACAGCTGGACTCTCCAAGCTGCTTACTGGGTCAGCAGTGGTGTACTTTTGATTTCTATAACACAGAAAATGCAACCAGCATTTTTCCCCTACCCCCACCAACTACCACTTCCTAGAGATTCTGCCTTCTTTAAAGTACTATTTTACCATTCCCCTCCTTTTTGTGATGTTTCAACATTTCGTTGCACCACTATCGTGCACCGTGAGCGCCCGCTTCTAAGAGAGGGCTCCACAACCCAGAAGCTAAGAGAGCAGACAAAAAGCCAGCACAGACTCTTCCACACACCACCGACCTTGAGCAAGCCTTCACCTCCTGGCCTTGCTGTTGAGCAACAGGTCTTGGAGCCTCTCGTCCCCCAGCCAACTACTCACAATGACAGCAGCAGTCTCCTGCCACCGATGCCACCGTGACCTGCACCGGTGGCGGACAGCAGTGTCCATCTCCCCCTCTCTCCATCCCTGGGTGTTTTCCTGATGCTTTTACAGCAAAGGGATGGAAGGACAGTCCTTCACCAGGATGGCAGCATCACCCTGTCTGCAAACACCCCTGTCAGCCAAGCCTCACTTGAGCATCACCCTCTGGATTTTGACAGCCCTTCCACAATCTTCATGAGAAAAGGCCCTGAAGCAAGCCCAAAATCCTCACACCAAGTTGTTTTCCTGTTGAATGAAGTGTGGCAAAGTCCCAGGACTGAGATGGGGGGGTCCCTTCTCCCACAGGAGAGCATAGCAGCAGGCCTGGGGATGAGTAGGGTCGACTGCTTCTGGGCTTCAAACCCCGACACAAAATTACACTTGTCCTCCCTCCGGCTGAAAATCCCAACACAAATAGCATGTACATTCTCCATTATTAGAAGAGAAAACTATTTTCTGGGTGATGTCTCTCCTTCTCTCCCTTAAAAGCAGGCAAGGATGGGGAAGAGAAGCGATTATGACCAGGGCTAAGTACCCATCTCGGCTCCCTCCTCTGCATCATCACATGCAATCTCTACACCACGCTCCTGAAGAATCACTAATTATAGCTCTACAGCTAAAAACTTCATCCATGTTTACATACAGCAGATTAACAGTGTGCCTGTAGAAAGCTCCCCAGACTCAAACTGATCCAGCTTGGTCAGGTTTAACTTGTTTTTTTCTTCCTCACTCCCTCCCTCCTGCCCAGTTTTATTTCAATCCCTGCATGAACTTGGTGCAAGGAAAAATAAAGACCACGGCACGGTCCAGAGACAGGCACGGGGATGCTGCACCAGCAACCCAGCTGACATCACCACCACCACCCCAGCATCCCCATCAGCTCCAGGCTGCTTGGCCACAGCTAAACCCTGACCCACAGCAGAGAGGCTCAGACAGCTTTCCCAAGCCCCTGTCGTCCCCTCCACAGCAATCCCACACCACGCCGGGCTCCTCGCTGTCCACCCGGGATCCTCCAGCACACCTCGTGCTGCTCCCAGCAAAGCAGGACACCAGCTCCCAAGGCTCTGCTTTTCTGGCAAAGGGAGAGTTTCTCCTGGCTGGAGAATCCTGCTGCAGCAACGTCCAGGCCACTGAATAAGTCAATAGTGCCATTTCTGTTTTCCATTTGCTGAAACACACTAGATCTTTGTGTGGCGGAGGCGGAAAAAATATTAATCTAATTTAACTCCCTCCCCAAAACTCCTCGTCACCTTAATTACGCTTCAGAAAAGAAGGCTTGGTTCATTTTCCTAGAAAATCAGCTCGTCAGGAGAGGCTTTTAACTACTGATGAGCCTGATCGTCATGACGTGTCCCCAAAGCCTTGCCACAAGCTGCAGGAGGCGAGCGATGGGCTCTCCTCCCGGGTTCCCACGGGGATGACAACCTTGCCCATCACCAGAACCCCGATGGTTACGCTTGGGGTCTCTTCCCACCTCTAAAGCTATCAAACTTCATAGGGCTGCACTTCCAAGCTCTACACTCGAGGACATCTTTTTATACCTGGAGGATAAACACCGGCACCTTTGCTTTGCCACCACCGGAGGATGACAAAGGACAAAGTCTTGAGATGCAAAGGACGTTCACGAGTTGCAGGGGGGGTTAAAAAAAACAGCGGAAAAGCTGAATTTGATCAGAAAAGTCCCAACGAGAGAGGGCAGCAGGAGATACGCTCTTCAGTTTATTGTCTGTGGCAGGGATTACCAACGGAAGGGCTGGATTTAAGTGCATCTCAATCACAAGATTTGGTGGCGCACAGGAAACTTCGAAGAGCCGTAGGAAAAGACCACTGAGCTGCCCGGCCATCGACAAGCTCGGTTTATTAAAGCAGGCAGATTAAAAAGATACCCACGCTGAATTATCTCCTTCTTTAACCCGCTGGGGAATCACAGCCGGCGACACTACGAACAGGGCTGGGTTTGTTTTGCTTTTCCCAAGAAAAAAAAAAACCAGCACACTAGACTACATACGTATCTT
>NW_008608999.1:0-48106 GCF_000691845.1 Merops nubicus
AAAAAAAAAAACCAACAAAAAAATCCCACAACCAGAACAGTTCTGTAATATGGAATTAAAATATATAAAGTTGTATATGGACCTTGATCCTTTCTCTCTCTCTTTTTTTTTTTGTCCTTTTAAGAAAAGCAACACAATTTAGCACAGGCAGAGTTACTTTTCTGAATACCTGTTTACAAGGACACACTCGACAGCAGCAACTGACTTGTTCCGACTGAATCACTGGCTGAAGCAGATAAGAGATATTGAATTTTTAATTGTATTTCATCATGAATACAACTGTTTTGCATCAGTCACTATAGAAGCCTCATTTAACTATTCTCTACTGGTTTCTGGACAAGAGTAACCTCAAATTTAATTAGAAGTGTGAGATGCAGCCAAGAATTTGATAACTAACAGCAATTCTGGTGGAACTAAAAACCCAGAAAGTATGAACAGTGAGAGATAAGATTGCTTTTAAATAGATGTAGTAAATGGATTTTTAGGGACAAGAGATGCAAAGTCAAATGCCATCTGCACATACAATTCTCAAGTTAGCCTGCATGATGGCAATGTAATTTCAGTCATCTTGAGGCTCTCTTCAAACTTCTGCCACATCATGAAGTGAAATACAGATTTCTTTAGATAGCTGATAAAATATTAGGGACCTAATCTCACTTGATATCATGGCTCAGTAATCATGTCATTCAAATCTCAAATTTACAATGTTATGAAAAGTGCACAAGGAACATTTTAGCTATTTAGCAGTTGTTAAATTTAGGTAGATGCTGACAGAGTAAAAGGTGAAGACCTGAAGGTGAAGAACAAGGCTGTCAAAACTTGAGAAAGAACTCTTCCAGGAAAAATAACCTTTATAAATAAATAGATAGATAAAAAAAATTTTGGTGAGCATCATAAAGATCAGTGATAATAGCTAGCTGAAATAGTGAACTTAATCTTAGAGATAACTGTGCCTTGCACGCAGGTGTACCTGAACTTACTGTATACCCTCTAGCTTGGGAGTTGATGAACACCAAGTCACACCACCAGAACACCAGCAGACAATGTACAGATCCTTTGGGGCTCTAGATGTGGAGTGAGACCCCTGGTCCATCCTGCAGCCCAGGCTGTCATGGCTACTGGTACAGTGGTAGTTAGATTACAATTAACTTGGGTCTCTAAAGATCAAAATCACTGCAAAAATAATATTTTCATTGTTATACTTCAAACTCCCCGAAATAAAACCTCCCTCTTTCCTGGAAATTAGCTTTATTTGGTGAAATTCAAATCCAGTGGTGTCTAGAATCCAGTCATCCTCCCTTTGAAAAAAAATTCATACTATTGATGAAATTAGTAGTGCTATCCCACCTGCTTGAGGAGGGGAACAAAAAGAAAAGATTGCCTCTGATTCAATGTGTGGTTTCTAAATAAACAGTAACACCGTTGGCATTAGGGAACCCATCTGTTTCTTTATTTCTTTACCACTACAAAATCTATAATATGTGATTGTAACAGATGTTTCATGTCTACAAATGATAATATGCTACATTATTAAACCAAGAGGGTCATTAAACTGAGTTGTATGCATTTTTTCAGTCTATAGCTACAAGATCATCAACATATAACCTCATGGTTGTAGAAACACCTCTAATACCTCTCCTGACTCAGTGTGTGACTTACACAGCAAACGCTCAACAAATATCATTAACGTCTCCACTAAAGTTTGGTTTTGCAGAAGCACCTGTAGGCATCTGTACAACTGTTGGAGCTAACATGTCTTAATGGGTTATTTTTTTGCCAGAAGCACTTCAAACATTGAGCTGCAACTTGAACTGGTCAAATGCCAGTTGTCTGCCTAGATAAGAAGGTGAATTCTCCGCTGGTTTAGGTAATAATATTGCATTGGTTTATTCTGTGGCGTCAGGGATATAAACAGGAGCCTCCATTGGTGTGAGATGTCTTCATTTCTTATCATTATTATTTCTAAATTCTTTTTCTCTTAACCTTTATTCAACACCTCAAGATGAAGGGCTTTTCACACGTAGCTCCTTTCATTGAACCTCTATTCACAGAGTATTCTTTCATAGAGGAAGTTCATACAGACACAATCTAGTAACACACATTTCCACAAATATATATATATTTGGCTCCCTTTGAGCTGAAAGATGTCTATTTTCCATTTCCAAATATCATGTAATAAGCTGAACATTTTTGCTTTGTCTCTGAAGAGTGACTGACAGGGTAATATAAGCCCCAGAGTGAAGCAGCTTTTATTGAAGGATAAAATTTCTTTATTGAAAATTTTAACAAAAAAAAAAAAAAAAAGCTTGAGTATTTCAGAGATCAATTTAAAGTCTTTAATTAAAATGTATCTCTTTATTTAGCAGGATCTATGGGTTTCCTATCCATAAATTTTGTTGTAAATTTTCATAAATGCAACAATATTATGGGCAGAGTTGTTGGGAAGTATAAGGAGCATGGAAAACTAATATTAAGGACACTATACTCAGAGCAAGCAAGTGATATTAAATTCATGTGGAAAGCATGAACTCTGAGTTAAAGATGGGGCCCACTCAAACAGCTGAATAAAACATTCACTTGTGAGTACCTGAAGTGCTGGGGTTAAACCCCCAGTCCTGCAGGCGGGTTGGCACATGGATGATGTCCATAACCAGGCAAGAAAGACCCTCCTGACTGGTTTTCACCCAGGGTCTGGCCAGCCTTGGGTGGGAGATGATTAGGAGATCACTGCCAGGTGACCCCACCTTCCACTTTAACTTGGAGGCGGGGCAAGAAGCCACCTCTATAAGAGCTGACTCCACTTTCAGTGGTGTTGGGAGGCCTGTCTACATAGTGTATTTGTTGTGTGAGGATTCTGGTTATTGAAAGGGGCTCCCTGACTTCATGGTAAGTGGAGTTCCCCTGATGACAGGGCCAGAACATGAAGCTGTTGCTGAGTCCCTACTATATAATTGGGCTCATGACCAGGATGCCATCATGGTCCATGGCTTGGTTCCTTGCCTTGCTCCCTTCATGTCCACTGGAGTGGGTGAGTGAATTGACTTGTTCCTCCTTCTGGTTGTCAAGTATTTTAGATCTCTGTTGTGTGATATAGGAACAGAGGGAGGAATTTGGTTGCTGGTCTGCCTGTTAATGATAATGTCATCCTATTTTGGGTGAGTGGTCAGCAGAAGAGTGCCTCATGTGCATGTATGTACTGGACCTGGCAGTATTGCTAGAAAGGACAGAGGAGAAATAATTCTCCTTTTGTCCTCAGCTACTGGAAACTAAACCTACCATACTTTAATCCTTTGCTGGATAAGCAACATTTTTGCATCCACCTTCCAATTTTATCTCAGTTTACTAATGTCTCAAGAAAGCATTTGTTTTTTGCAAAGTATTCATGGACTGAAAGTGTGTGAGGCTGCCAGACTTTCATGGGGATGGAGGGCAGTATAGAAATGTCTAATCATTTTAACCCTAAATATGAACGGCACTTTGGACTGGCTGTTTTTTGTTGCTTTTGTTTTTTTTCTTTTTTTTTTTTTTCCCCCCCCCCCCCCCCCAAAAAAAAAAAAGAAAAACAAAACAGTTATGAGCACTGCAAGCTTCTAGAGAAAGATGAGACAGTAAAATTATGCATGCATATTTAAAATGTATAGCAATTATTTGTATGAGCAGCTGCAAGATTCTTATGCACATTTCTGATTAATTTAGCAGACATGTAATTCCTAAAGGTGTTTACTAATTTAAGAAATAAAAATTCTAATAACACCAGTGACAGAAAAAAAAAATGTTAGGAAAGAAGGTGTTTTGGAATGATCCTAGAAAAATGACTATTTGTCTATTTATTTAACATGAGTCAAAGGCAGGCATCTGCTGAATTCAAGTGGGCTTCTTAGGTGAACAGCAGGCCAGTAGATTTGGTAGCCAAAGCAGCAAACATTGCATCTACCTGTCTTTAATTCCCTACTGAAAAAAAGCCATGCTCCATAATCAGCAGGGTGCACCTTGGAACACAGGTGTATACATGCACCATCTAGAGCCAGTTAGACACTTTCCCATGTCCTCTCCTGTAGTTGTTCTATTATTATTATGATACTCTGTCTTCGGGTTGTAAAACCATCATCTGTAAATTCAAAAACAGTTGGCTGCAAACCTTTGTAGGTTTGTTTTTTTAAGGAGAAAGTTTATTTCATGTTTATTATGTACTTACAGATCATTCTGAATATAATTGTAAGTGCTGGGGTTTTTCCTCTGGAACTCTGAAAGATATTAAAAAAATGATTCTAACCCAGAAACAGGGCTCTTTCTGTTTCACCAGAGTTGCCCAAACAGTTCAAACCTCTTTGCTTAATTGGACTTGGAGTGATTCAGCTGAGTGGGACTCAGGTGTTTTATCCAAGGTCAACTTTCTGCATTCAGTGGTTCAACTCTTCTTGATGCAACCACATGGAGTTCCTCTAAATTTATTCAAGAGCAACATCTGTGCCACTGATATTATATAGTATTGAAGGATTGCATTCAGCATGGATGTCATTGGTGCTCTGCTGCATGGAAGCAGGACTTTACCACAGCCTTGAACACCAAGGAAATGAATTAAAATCAGTATCAGATGGAGACAAGGTTAAAAAAAAAAAAAACACCATATTTTCAATTCCACAGAGCATTCAGTCCTCTACTTCAGAATTTGCTTGACTCAGAGCGCACAACCTAACATCTCTTCAGGACTTTGCGAGGTATAAAAAGTGATTTTCTTTTGTCTTCTAGATTATGCTGGTCCCTCAAGGGACATCAAAGAGATGAATCTGTTATTATGTAGATGGGCTGAGACCAGGAAAAAGGTGCTATTGTTTCTCTGCAAAATATTTTTGAATAATAATTATTTCTGTTTCCCCATCTGCACTCCTTTGTTATGCACAGAATCAAATGCCTCTTTAGTGGGTGGATGTCTCTAGTATTTTTCTTGATATCTCCTCCTAACACTATCAAGTCTCTCTGGAAGTGTCCCATCCTTGTTGTAGGCATAGCACTTGTTGTTGTAGGCATGATGATGAGATTTCATCATCATGATGCACAACTTCCTCCATATTTTTATGTGCTGTAGTCATACAGTCACTTTTGATGGAAAGAATAAATAGAGCAGCAACAATGGCCACTGCCTAGTCAATATGACATTTGAGCTCTACCGGAAACATTCTACCTATAAGTACCAAGTATGTTATATTGGACTAATAGAACTGGAGCTTGTGTCTTTCCCACCTTCCTCCATATGGAAAAATACTAGTATCTCTGACTATGAAAACATGACCAAGACATTGCCTACAAACGCCTTTGAAAAGCATGCGAGTTCAAAGTTACACAGGCCTAGTGTTCAAACTACTGTTCTATGGAGGATGAATTTGTAGAGGAAAGTTTTTCATAGCCTTGGAAATTCAGCCAGCATGTGGGCAGTAAGCCTCTAACTTCAAAGACTCGATTTCATCTTTACTTGATCTCAGTAAAAGGAGAGTCAAATCCATCTTGCTGAGAATTTTCTGGAGCTGTGGAGTCAAAGTAGATGCATCTTTCAAATATTCCTGCTAGTAAATATCCCTATTATATGAACCACTGGGTGTTACTATAGCTGACCAGACTGGAGGCATTTCTATTTATCTGAACTTTTAAAAAGATGCTGTTTGGATGATGAAAAATTTAGATTCAAAGTGTATTTAAATGCAAAATCATGGGCAGCATTTTTTCTGTGCCTCTTGGAAAAAAAATAAGATGTTTCGATTTTCTTTAGAATTGTCATGTTATGATTTGCTTTTGAGTAAGGCTTTTTCTTTTTTATTGTAGTTTTTCTTTTTGAAGTTGCTGTCTGTCTAAGCAGAGATTGTATTTAAGATCAATAGCACTGGACGATATGAGTCCCTCTGTTTTGATATTGAAGCTAATCTGCTCCTGTTTGGCTTTTGAAACCTTTCAAGAGTCTTCTCTGCAGCATTATAATGGCAGATTCCTTAATATTAAACTTCTAATCTGTCAGAAAGTAGATTTCCATGGCTTTGTGTGACTAACTGGAAAGTTTGTTTGTATATTGTACCAAACTTCTATTCTTTCTCTAGATATTCTATCTGCAGGAAACAATTCAGTTTCCAGATATTTGTACAAACACTGCAAATTCACAAAGACAGAGGTGCCTAAGTGATGTGCCTGCCTCGTTTTTCCAAGGCCTTTCTTTTGCTATTTGGGTGCAGTAGCTCTGTATTGCCACAGCTCCATAACCTTTATATTTGATCTCCACCCTCTGTCCTGACAAAAATTTTACCCTCTGTCATCCAAGGCTAAAAATAGCACAGAAATTTGATTGAAAAGAAATTGATTCTGCAAGCAAGAGTTAAATAACGTAACTGGGATTTATTCAAAAATCAAGGTCATATATTCCCTTGTGTCCCGTGTTTAAAATTGGAAATAAAATCGCTAAGCTGATGAAAGGTCAAACCTGTGCTTTCCATATCTACTTTTGGAGAAGGAAGTCCTACTTTTTGGGTGAAAGCACAGTGTGATGTTTCACCAGACACTCCTGGAATTTCAGTCTGTCCCCTTATGACCACCAGTCAGGTGTAAACAAGGAGGTGAATTCAAGTCCGCTTTCCAAAATGTGGGCTTCCAAACAAATTTATGAGGTAGTCTGAAAATGAGCTGAAAAAACTGGTTATCCAGTGAAAACTAAATTATGAATGCTCAAGGTTAACAACTATACAGCATTGACTGTCCTTTCTTTTATCTCAAATATAACTAGAGCTGTCTGGAACTGCTGTAAGCTTGAGCCTTGATGCTTCCAAGGCTGTAAGACTGAAACAGTGACATTACTGAATCTAAAGGCCTGGAAGTTTCACTTGACTCATTCACTTATGGAGATACAGGCTTTCCTAGCATGGGTTTTGGAAAGATTTTTCAAAGACAACATCACTACTTATTTGTTGGTATGCAACCATTAACAGATTTTATTGTATATGTGTATTTGTGTAATTACCTGTTATGAGAGAATTACTGCACTTACAGAAATGCTTAGTTCTGAATGGTGCAGTCATGCATCCTAAAGTAGTATCACACCAGAAGTCAGATTCTTATCCAGCTGAAACAGATTGCTTTGCATCTAGTTATATGATGGGGTCTGCATAGTGCACCTTAAGATTCAAAAATTAAGGGGGTTAGGGAGGAAAAATAAATTAATTGTAATAGTTTCTAAGTTGTCACAGTTTCCTGACATACCATTGAAGTCTGGGGGTCTAAACCCCAAGCCCTGAGTCAGGGTTGACATACGGATGATGTCCAAAACCAAGCTGGAAAGATCTTCCTCTTGGTTTTCTCTCAAGCCCTGGCCAACGTTAGGTGAAAACCACTTGGGAAATCACCACCTGGTGCCCTGCCTCTAGAGTCAATGGCACACAGTCTGGCTTTGCTCCTGCTGCCTGGGGGAGCTTATTTATGTACTGGGTGTACTGGGTAGGGTTTCTTGTTGGTGGAGGGCCTTTCCGACCGACCACTGCAAGTGGGGCTCCTAGTGATGGTGGGATAACATCACAACCAGGACAGAAAGAGGATTATGCATGTAATGATGTTCCTTTTTGGCATTTGCTGTATGATTGGAATTGGACTAATGACCTGGCTTATGTCTTCCATGATCTGGCTTCTGACCTGGATTGCTCCTTCCTTTGCTCTGTCATATACTGTAAGTGAATGTGTTGTTCTATTTATTTCTCTGGTTACTAGCCACCTCATATCCTCCCTATATATTCTGGAATGGGATGGAAAAGTCTGGCCTGTGTGCTTCCTATTGATGACAGAGTTGCTCCTACTGGGACATGCAGTCAAAGCAACCATATAATCCACCTGCTAGGAGTTAATTGCTGAGAAAATCTAAACCGTCTCTGACAAACATCAGTTAATTCTTTCAAAGGTCATTCATGGGGCTCTCTACTGCAGGATTTGTTTTTGCTTCTGAAATATGGATGCCAGATTCTTCTCCAGGTGAGCTGTCATTCCAAAGTGCTATTGATCTGACACCAGAAAGCCACTGACATCAGTGACCATGTGTTGGGCAATTCTGCTCGATGTGAGAAGCAGTTGATAAGTCCAGAATGAGGGGCAGATAAACTGCCACAGGCTCTTTTGACTGTCTGTTTTCACAGACATTGCTTTGTTGTAACTTTAGTGCCAAGAGGAGGCAGAAGATCAAAGAGGTTGTTCTCTCTCTCCTGTTTCAGCTTTGAGCACTGTTATGTTTAAAAAGTCATATGAGATCCCTGCGCTTTCACCATCAAATCAGGCTTACACTGTCAAAATCTGAGGACAATTTCTCTGTACAATCACATAAAAATTTGGTCCAAAGGACATTGAACATCTTGTGAAGTGTTGCTACCCCAATGATGACAGCAAAGATCACTGTAGTTTCTAACATTGCACCTTCTCACTCCCTTCTTCATTTGGGGATGCCAGGGCTGACCCTTACTTACAGGTGTGATGGTGTTTCAATGAATACTTAAGAGGTCATTTTAATTTCTCAGGTAGTCTAATTCTTCTTAGTTCTTGAGAATCAATACTGAAGAATTAAGTCACATTGTTCCCTTATCTTAGAAAGGAATTTTATTGCTGGATTTTATTTTACTTTGAGTTTTGGAGGAATCCTACCTTCCTCTTGAAATACCTACAGAGCTTCTTGCCCAAGGATTTCCTTGGGAACCCTTTTTTCCAACTGTCATTCTCCATTGCTTACATATCGTTATTCTATGTCTTTTGCAAAGAAGGTGTTGGGTTTTTCCTGAATTTTTTTTAGGAAAAAATATAACTATATTTACAGTAACATGTATTTCCTATTTTCTATTGCATTTCCTGGTTTTCCCCTTAGTAACAAAGGGATAACTCTAGATAATTCAGTTCCTCCTGATTTGTGCTTATTCTTGAGAACAACAGGCTCAGGCCGAGCTTTTTGACAACTGCGACAATATATTAGAGAGAACAAACTGCAAGGTGTGCTTAGTCAATGAGATAAATTTCTGCCTTTCCAAGTTGTGCTTTGTTCTGTTGCTGTCTTTCACCTGAATCATAAAATCAGTAATGAAAAGGACGTTAATAGGAGTAGGCACTTCCTTGCAGGATGGCAGAGTAACCCGGGCAATAAATGGCATGAGTTTTGTTAGTGTCACTAAAAATTAGCCTAACCAACACCAGCAGTAACTATTAATATAGAAGACATGACATTTGCGGATACTTTCAGTCAAAGCTTCTGGGAAATGTGTTTATTGCATTTGAAGAGACCTTGCTTAATCTTTATGTGGTTGATAATTTCTTAAGCCAGAGGCTAATGGGCATCTCAAGCCTGAAAGGAGTGCTAGATTTTTTTTTACTCTAACTTGCTATTGGCTAGGCATAGGCTTGAGACAAAAGCCTTGCTGCAGGGTATTGGATAAAAGCACACTAAATGTTAGAATAGGCTGCTATGACTTTGATACCCTGTATTGTCAGCCAATGTATCCTAACCTTCAGAAATCTCCTGACTCGCCCTCTACATAGTCAGGGCTGGTAATGCTGAATTTATCATGCAGTCAGAGCTATGTTCACCGAAGCACCAGGATTATAAAATATCACTGAATAGAAGGAGCAGCAGGCATGTCTTCTTATGCTCCCCTTTACCACGCTCCTGGCTGGAATCTTCAGTGTGCAAAACATCACAAAAAAATAGAGGTATTAGGTGATATTATGTCTACACTCCAATTAACATCAATGCTTTCTTTTTTTGCTAGCTAACCATCCAAGAAATTGATTTCATTGCTTCAAAACTTTCAACAAACTCAGATGGTCTGTCAAAGAGATGTATGAGCCATTAAAATCCACAATTACATTACTTCAAGCCATAATTAAAAATTTAGCTCCCCACTTCAGTCCTCAGCCATTGATTTCTAAGGGAATAATGTTTCAGTAGTGATGTAAACCCCAATGAATCACCAGACTTCAAGAAGAAAAACAAAATTTAGCTCCTCCCAAACAATCTCATGTAATGAGCTTTACTAACATAAAAAAAAAGAGGGTGGAGAGTAAAGACTAAATGCTTGTAAATTTGGATTGCTTTTTTTATAACCATTTAGGATTGAAGTCAAGTATAATTTAATGTTTTATTGATACGTCCAGTATTTAAAACTGACATGTACTATGTTAGACTTTACCATGTAAATCTAATATGACAATAAAACCACTCTCGCACTTTGTTTAGGAACTGCTGCAACACAATGCAAGTAGAGAAGCCATGAAAAAATTATTTTTCTATTTCTGTCTGCTAATTCTTCCATGCTTTCTAAAGCTTTTTTGCAGTTACCTGAACAGTCTTTGCTATTTTCTCTTTCCAATTTCTTCTCCACGACAGGAATTTTATTAAAAAGACAGTGATGAAGCCAGTCAGTGCTGCTTACTTGTTTCATTTTTCTTTTCAGTAGCTGTTGTATTTGTCGTGGTGCAACAAACTGTAAGGCTCCTCATCTGCTTCATGTGCCTTGTGGCTTTTCTCTGAGATAACTCCAAAGGTGTCACCCTTGAGTATTTGTTGTGTTTTCCCATACCTCTACTACATGTTGACCCCTGAGCAAGAGGAACAACAGGGTAGAATAGCAATGATAGTGTGCTTGCTGTTCTTCATATTATGCTTCTGTGCCATCTGTACGGTTCCTCATGTTCGTTTTCTAAAGAATGGTTTTGCTGCTCCTTAAGACAGAGAAACCAAATTTCCAACAGGTTAAAGGAGCAGATCTTTGTTAACAGATTTGCCTTTCACAGCATGAAAAAATCGAATAAATTAGTAATGCATCATATTTTTGACAATTCAGATGTCTCCTTAAGAAACAAATATCAGCTAATGGTATAAACTTGCTAGGAGTCTAAACACATAGGAGAACAAAAGGTCAAGTACAATACAGAACTGAACAGGTTAAAAGGGTAAATCTGTTAAATGAATCAGTTTTCTCACTGATATCACACCAAGTGGTATTTTACTAAATGTCTCTGAAAAGAAAGGCCTCTTAAAAGATATAGAGAAATAAAACAGACAAAAGGACTGAAGTACTCAGGGAAAGGCTGAATTTTGTTATTGTTTATCTAAGAAGAAGCATTGCATGAATATCTGGAATAAACTCTAGAGAGCAGGGTTCACAAACAGAGATCAGAAGAATATATAAGGTTCAGCAAAGGCCATCCCTGTCCTTAAGCCACTATTTATCTGTGTTATAGAGCTGTTAAGAAAATGACATTTCTGTACACCAATGCAATCTGTTAAACTGGTTTCTACTGCATTAGAAAATCTCTTCTGCAGTTCATTAGATTTTTCTGACTAACAGATCAATGGATCACTTTGCTCATCATTTTACATTCTAAGGTTCCCACTGTTGATATGGCTGGTAAAACAGCAAATTTTAATCCTGATCTTAAAGCACTATGGTGGGATTATGAAAATTTTAAAGATATTTGGTCACCTGAAAGTCAGTTTTCTTAGATCTCTGGCCACTTGCTGTTCCCTGCTTACCCTACCACCATCAGCCTAAAGGCACTTTGCCTAGGGACGCCACAGAAATGTTGGAGGAATATTTGCTCCCAGCAGGTACCACCTTCCTTCAGACTCACTGTAGTGTTCACTGCTGTGCTATGGATTCCCTATCAGTGCTTGGTTCAAGAAGCAAAAGGTAGGATCTTGTTTTCCTAGGTGTCAGGAAACAGGAGCTATTTTAACTCAAGTGGGGTGGACAAGACCCAGCATGCAAGATAGGGAAACATCCTCTACAGCTGATAGGAAATGTTGAGTAGCAGGATGAAAGAGATGTGGACTCTGCTGCTTGAGATATTCAGGTAGTAAACACAGAAGAGGGCAAGATACTTCCTCCTAATGCTTTAAGGCTCAATGATTAAACCATGACATTACAATTTTGACTGGGGAATGGGAATCCAGAGATTTTTAGAACTTCCACCGCTGCACTTTTTCACACCCAAAAGAGATGCATTTTGTGGACAGTGAGGATACTACAGAAGTTATAAGAAGTGTCATTTCAAAAATGACTGTAAGTATTTGATTTTCAGTCAGCCCTACCTTAAAGCACTTAAGGGTCTTTTGCAGTAAAAGTTACAATAAAAAAAATGAATTTTCAGTTCCGTAGGACTTAGCTACCCCTCTTCACCTAAGTGTAAAAATGATGGCGATTCTTTTGGGTTTGTGGGTTTTGTGTTTTGGTTTTATTTTAGCAATCCCTTGAAAATGCCTTGAAGAAAAATTCATATATATGGTAGGGCAGCCTTAAGTATAATGAAAATGTAAATCAACATGCAAATATCAGTCATAATGGTAAAACAGCCCACTTAAATGAGCACCATGATATGTATAGCATAAACTCAATGTGTATCCATTCCTCATTTTAATCCACTTTTAGCATTAACAGAGTTTCTACAGAAATTGTAACATATGTGAAGGTATACCTGAGTAAGAAAACTAAAGTTTATCCATTTCTGAGATCTATCACCCCTGCTTATTCCTCTTTCTAGAGAGAATTTATATAAAAATAGGATGCTACTCTTCAATTCACCATCAGAGACAGAAATATTCAAATGAGCTTTGGTGGGGTGGTTTTGCCTGATTACAGCAGCTGACAGAACATGGCACACAGACTGAGAGATTGATTTGGAGATGTTTTTCATTGTTAATAATAAAGTTATACAGAGGGCAGATTCAGAGAGGTCATGAAGCAGCTCTCTTCTAGACAGGAAAAGATGGGATGCAGAAACTGTAATACTTTTCATTACATGATTGTTGTCTATCTGACTTACATTCAACAAATCAAGGCAAATCCTACTGAGGCATACATAATGCCCTCAGCAGCAGATGCTGACAAGTGCATTAATAAATCATGATCACTGTTAGAATTCCAAAACCAATATTTTTCTGCCAGACATGCTGTTTATTACTATTCCTTATTTCTACTTATTTATTCAGATTGTACTAATCTTCCCGTAAGACTTTAATTACTCACGTAGCTGTAGCAGCTCAGTTTACAAAGGTCATGATCAACACAATAAGGGTCTGGAACATACAGTTGATGCTTTGATGTGGAAAATGAGTCAGGACTGTGGAGACAGTGTTAGTAAGAGTTAATTGTGAAATGTTGTATGTTGGCAGTTGAGAGTCAAGTTCACACAGACCTGGTCTATGAATTGCAGTAGTATTTGGTCTTGGGTAACAAACTGAAAGAATAGGCTTTGGAGTAAATGCATTTGCAAATAAGACTGTTGTAGTAGGTTGTGCAACTATTCATCTATCTTTAATTAGAAATTTTTCCTTTCTTTTGTGTTGGATGATAAACAGAACTTAATAGTAGCCTCCCTCAGCCCAGCATCACACAGATTTTTACCTGAAGATGTTTGCAGTAATTTTGCACTAAGCAGCTATCTAGTTAATTCTCTTACTGCTGGCTAGGTCACAATGGGCCTTCAATGCTCATGCCACCTTCAGAGTGTCCTCAGTTAATGGAGGTTTCTTATTTCACCTTTCCACAGATCCTAGTCAACCAAGAAACTGGACAAGCTGGAATCACCATCTCATAGATAGCATTATTTCCTGAAATTTAGGAACAGCTTTGGTTTTGTCTGGCTTAAACTCAAAGAGCTGCAGATGTGTGTATTCCACATTGTAAACTTAATATCTATGGAAAAAGAAGAGACAAGATCCTGTGAGCACCATCCTGGCTACTAACAGAAAAAATGAAGGAGAAATCTTCTGAGCTGGTTCACCTCTGAAACCAGATCACTTCCTGCCACAACATTTAGTTCCACCATCCACCATGTAGCTTCCACAGAGTTTCCTCAGAGAAGGTCCACAGTCACTGGTACCTCCTGTTCCATATCAATGACCTGAGTGATAAAACCAGCCGCCCACTCCAATTCCCATGCCCTGTCAGAGGGGAGAGATAGAACGTAGGAGGGCTGATATGTCTCTTGTGGGCTCTGAGACACAAGTACTAAATTGTGATTCTTACTCAAGTGAATAAGACCTCTATATTTTGTCTTTGTATATTCTGGTTCTGCAGAAGCATCCTCGGGCAGTTCTATTGTCCTTAACAGATGCAGATCCAAGAGCAAGTAGAACAGTATCACATAGTTTTCTCCTTCTCAGACTTCAAAACAAGTGTTTTGCATAGTGCTATCTGCTCTGAAATCATACTGGGGGTTAGATCCTGTGAGAACCTTCCATGTTCTGCAAAAGTGATGCTTAAATGAGTGAAGCTCAGATACTGACTTCAGTTTATTCAGTATCTCTAGTAATCAGGGCTCTAAGGACTCCAGAGAAAAAAACAAAACACCAACCCACAAACACAACAACAGAAGAAAGAAGGTTCTTACCATGGAAATGCTATTTAAGGACAGCAGTGCTCTTTCACTCTTTAAGTATTTTGAAACTTACCTAAATACTGGAAGCATTCTGTTGATCCAAGTAAATACACAGCTAAGTACACAGCACAACAGACTTGGTGGCTGTTACAATCTGTCAGGAAAAAAAAAAATATATATTTATCCTAAAACTGAAGCATGCTTTATTTACTTGGTTGACATTGGCAACTTGATGCTGTTGCTCTGGGAGCTGTTATGAGGCACCAGTGCAATGCAGAGTGGTGGAAATGCTGGCAAATGAATCCCTGACATAATGCCTCATAGCAGCCGTGTGGTGTCAGCTCACGGCTTGGTTCAGAGATAAGTGTGGATGTGTGGGCAGAAAGCAGGTGCAGGTTTTCCTAGGAGAGCCCACAAGCCATTCTGCCATACAGCATTTTTCCTTCCCTCTTGAAGAGTATGTGAAGCTGCCACATGATTAGAAACCAAAATAGCTTGTGATGGAAAAAAAAAAAAAAAAAAATCCCTTCCAAAACCCAAGCTGTGTTTGGTTTGTAACTGATCTAAGAGCCAGCTTTTCAGAAAGGCTCAACTCAGAAAATGGAGGACTGTCAGAAAGTCAGACATGAATAAGGAATGCTTCCTATAGTGTCTCCTTAATTAGGGTTTAATGAGTGACCAAAGAAACCAGCAAACAAACTGTATAAGGGAAAGCAATGCCAAGACAAACAAACAAAACCCCCCAACAAAACAACAAAAACCCTGTGGCTTTGTAGTTCATCTAATGCATTATTTGTGCCAAAAATTCATTACTTATACCTTCCTGATTCTCGCTTCACAGTTTTCCATTTTGGCCGTACCTGGGTACAAGATCCCCCTGTCTTTCTTCCCTCTCTCTGTCTCCACCATGACACAGGATACTCAGGGCAGGGCTATTTAGTGTGCATCATCAATTTAGATACACCTGCAGGCGATGCACTTTTGCTAGGGAGTCCAGTGGTGGCCTGCCAGTACCAGCCATCTAGACTAGGAACAAATGGGACTTCCTGATTCTGAGTCATTATTGTTAATCAGACTCATAGCCCATGGCTTTTCATGGCATGGTCATGAACTCCAGAGTAAGTCACTCTGTAGGGCTTTCTGGCTTTCTTATTACTAGCCATAAAGACATGCTTTAAGGAAGTGCAGCCACCTCCACATGGTTCTTATTTCACTGAAAGCCTGATTCTATCCGTCTTTTTTCTTCCTTCCTTCCCATGAGCAGTGCACTTCCAGTAGCATCCAGTTCTGCAACATGCAGACTTAGGCACCGCTCTCTCCCAGCTTTTATGAAGCATTAACCAGTTCAGAGAGAAGTACAGGAAACTAAGTGCTCTGAGGATCATACGTCTGTCTGCTATAATAAGTAGACCAGCATGCACACTACCAGGCTCAGACAAGGATAAATCCCAAGTCAATCCCTTGCCAGACAGTTCGTGATAATAGCTCAGTAGTCAGAAGGCTTTAAAAAGTCACGTTGTGATCTTTTCACCTGTTTTCTGTTGCAGTTCACAGGAAGATGAAGCAGTGCGAAGGGAGATTGTGTGTGTGTATGAATGAAAGTCTAAGAATATTGCAAAATTTGATATCTCCAGGATCCTGAGCTTTCATGGGAGAAAAAATAGCCTTGCAAAGAATATCTTACATTGCAAATGTGGCAGTAATATTCAATAATCCCTTGTCTATATAGCAGATGGAGCTAAAATAGACACTGTCAGCAACAAGTCCCATTTTTACAGCTTTATGAAAGATAAAGGAGATCTGATAGTTAAAAAAATGTCTGGTTCTTTGAACCTTGTGTGTAAGGTGTTTAGGACCCTTGTTGATTACTTAAAAACTGTCAGTACAAGCCTGTGTTTTACTGCAGATCTCATGTGTTTCTTCAGATAAATCACTAGTTGTATTCTGATCGGTGTGGTGGCACTTTAAACACTAAGATAATCTTCATCTTATTTTGACTCTATATGCTGTAGATTAAAAAGAAATTGTAGTCAGATGCATCTGGTAGGGGTATGCAAGCTTGGCATCGTGCTTGTCCTCCTCCACAGTACAGGGAGCCATGTTCAATGTTATGCACTGTAGGATATGATTTTAGGGAAGGGGAAATGTGAGCTGTCCACAGACTGCACAAAATTACCGACGGTGGACTCATCTCCAGCATTTCAGTAAGTGGTTTGAACATGGCCCTTAGCCTCTCATTGCATCTGCTCTTCTTCCTTGCAACAACGCTCTGAGTTTCTTGGCAATTGAAGTAGTAAAGTTAATGTAAGAGGTGGGGATAGTCTCTGAAAATATTTTAATCTGCTTTAGTTATCTTCAGAGTAAGATGCTTGCCTAGGACTGTGCATGGTTTGTTGTAGTCAGGGAAAGGTCTTTCTGTATTTCCTTAGCAGAGGAAGCAGCAGCGGGACACTGTATAGTCACTCCAGGGGAGAGGAGGTCCTGACTTGAATGTAACTCTGAGGCATGAATTCACCTTCACTGGCTAATATAGAAAGCACTAAAGACCAAAAAACTAATGGGGTAGCTTATGACCAAAAAAGTAAGAGGACTTTTCACCTTTACTTTTGTTCTTTCTCTCTAAAGCCCATTTTGCCTCTTAAACGTTCATTTTGCTTTGGATAACTTTAGATAGTACAAGAGCTTGACCACAAGCTGGGTGATCTGGCTGCCTGAGCTTGGTCTGCCCTGCAATATGGCTGAGAGTGAGGGGGAGGCTTGAGGCCTGGTTTTGGGAGGAGAGACTGTGTGGTTTATATTTTATCACTTTCTATTCATACTGATGAATATCTGATTCAAGCTAAGTTCTCTCTTGCAAGCTGCCTTAAGGTATTTAGAGCTTTTTAAAGGACTTCTGGTAGGATAGGAGCTATACTGATTAACTAGCATCTCTTCTAATGTGAATGTCTTTATCCAAACATTTTTTTTTTATTTTTTTACCCTCAGATGAATTATGATTTGGTGAACGGTGAAAATCAGCTGTCTGGAGAGGATTGCTGTAAGGCTTGCACTCTTAAAAACTCCTGCCCCATTTTAGATAGATAGACTCAGTGTGAGTAGGTTATTACTCACATGCTGAATTCCTGCGGACCTTGAAAAAGACCAAGGCTGCCCAGACAGATGCATTCTGCAGATATACTGATCATAAAGAATGGATGGGCCCCCTAGAGTATCTGAACGAAACATGTAATGTAGATAAGGAGACAGCTTCATACCATTGCTATGATGGGCATGTGTGTACTGTAGGTGGACTGTGAATGTACATCACTAAATACACTCAAAAGAAAGAAGGTTTTGCCATATCAGCTGAGTTTCTCTGTGGAAATTACTTGAATTTCAGCACACGTGAGATGGAAGAAGATTGAGTCTCTCTCTACTTTCAGTGCTTACACTCTTTAATACAAATGAGACCCTAAAACTAAATATACTTTTTCACTTGTTTTTTGTCTTCCTTACTCTGCCCACATGCTATGAAACAGTAAGGTATTTCCAGTATCCACAGAAATCTCAAGTGTGATAAGAAATAAGATTTCTATAAGGTGATATTTTCCCTCTGATTATGGACTATATTAGCTCATGTAGCCAGCTGAGGAAAAGTATTAAGCCTGGTATACAGAGAAAACAAACAGAAGGGCGATACTTAGCCTTAGGGCTGGAGGAGTTCTTAATTTCTTCTGTTTCCTTAGCTCTTATTTATACCAGAGTCAGTTATGTTGCAGAGTCACGGTTGGCTTGGAAGACCTGAAAGTGGGGTGAAGGGCAGCAGGAAGAAATGAACTTTTCAATTGATGGATGAAGAAGTGTTTCCATGTACATAGCATATTAAAAAAGACTATACTGAAAGAAACAGTGGTTCCTTCTCACCTTGTGGTGACATCTGTCAAGTTTAGAGGGAATGGGTATTTTTCTAGTGTCTGGTATAAAATGAAATGGGGTTGGAGGAAGAATTGATTTCCCTGTAAAACAGAAGCTTTCATCAAATCAACTATGAGTTTTTATTCCTCAAAATAAAAGAAAGAAAAAAAATATTTTGTTCCAATATTGATCTCTCTTCATATTGAACTGATAAAGAAAGGGAGAGAAACTGGGGCAGAGGGACACAGAGAAAGAAAATTATTTCAGGGGAATTTTTTGATGGGGTCAGTCCTACAGGAAAATTACAATTTTCAAAGGATATTCATGGGGGCAAGCAATTCCATTTCCCTTCTACCATCCAGGTGGTGAAGCAGAGGATGGTAAAACCAAGATCCATCTTCTTCCTGAACAGCATGGCTGCTCTGTTGCCCAGGGAGAAAAAAGGTTTTCATGATGTGCTTCTTATACTGTGAAGTTTAGTAACACCCCTGTGGATTTCCAGGGGAGGGCAGATTGTAGCTAGAAGCCCTGTTATTTATTTTCAACCAGAAGGAAAATGCTTCCTTTATTTTATTTTTTTTTTTTTCAGATTTAAATACTCTTTTCTTCATTGACACTATTGCTCTCCTCAATTCTGTGCAAGACTTTAATTCCTGCTGCTTTTCCTGTGACATCTCTCTCCAAAAGGGACTTCTAAGAGTCAGTTTCTGGAGGCCTCTACTATGGTATCATTTTAGAAGTGGACACATACTCTCTCCAGGCTGTTCAGCTGGGCGCAGTCCTCACAGCTGGCTACCCAAAATGGCATACCTACTGTGGAACCAGCCAGGAGGCTGCTGTCAGCCTGCCATGCCCGGAGCTGGGTTTGCTGCAGGGGTGCACATGACAGTGCCGAAGATGGAAGCAACCCATTTTGATGGAGAGAGAGCAACTCAGGCAGGAAGCTCATCTCTTCTGCTGACCATTGGTTTGGAGATGTCTGCATTACTCCACTTCCTAGATACAGCTAGGCCAGCTTCTTTTTCAGTCTGACAATTTTTTTTTTTTTTTTTTTTGTCAGCAAATGCAACATTTTACAAATAGTTTTCTAAGAATTTTATTCTGAATGAAGCTTTGTCCTAAACAGTCAGTGTTTCCCTAAAAGAGAGGCCAGTTTTATTTTGTGTTTCGACTGTCGTTCTTCCCTCTACACAGCTGGCTCCAAAGCTCTGTGATCAGAGATGTTTCTTATTCCATGAGATGAGTGTAATGTGTACAGCAGAGTCCTGATGCCCTGGGGCAAACCGGGGTGCTATAGTAGTACAAACAGCAGCAATACCTCTCATAGAAAACAATACTGTGTCTATACAGAGTCCATCCTACTGAGATACTCTTTTGCTTCAGATCACTGTTTCAGAGGCATATATCAACATCACCTCTAACATGGGTTTTTCTGTCAGAGCTGTAAACAGCAGATAGCTCTCATGCCTTTCTAAGGTGACCAGCTGTGTAGTGGCAGAATTTCAGCATCTTGCCTCTCAGCACTCCTAGGAGCATAGCTGGTTTACAAATCTTTGAGGCAAGTAACCCTCAGTTTCTAATCAGAAGTGTGTTTTAAAAAATAAACCCATGTACCACCTTATGCTAGAATAGATTACACTTTCAACCAAGTAAAACTTAGTTGTAGACTTCGCCTTTTCATTTATTTTTCTTCATTTTGATTTTGCATTTTTATGCATAAATATAGTTTTGGGTGGTTACAAGGGACTTGACATTATTCTGTGGAAAACCTGAGGTTGCAGTGTGGATCACTATTGATCTACTACTGATCACTGGAAAGAAATGTGGCTTGAAAACCTTCTGCCAGCATCAATCAGGTAATGCAACTGGGGAGACCCATTCTTTCAGTTCCCTGAAGTCAGCATTGTTGAGGCTTCTAGCATAACAAGGACATGAAAGAGTATTGGACATAAGCTCAGTTTCAGAAATAAGAATATTTCATTGAAATAGCAACCACAGTTCTTTTAGACTATAGTTTTCCCACATGCCAAAAAGAAGCAGTGCTGTCTGGGTAGGTGATTGCACTACACTTCAGAAGTCTTATATTGTATTTCAGGTATGGCACTGATTTCCAGGACAAGATGATGTATTTGTACTCTGCCTCAGTTTTCATGCCTGTGAAATAATGTGATCCAAAAGCTTATGGAAGAAAAGTGCACCAAAAGAGCTGAATATATTATTAACAGTAACAAAAAAAGAAACACTACTAATTTTAATATGAGTATTACATTCTCAGACTGCACTGTGTTTACATCTGCGCACTGGAAATTTCCATTAAAGAAATAAAGAAAGCTCAGACTATCACAGATTCATATGGCTTGAAAAAAAATAAAATGTACTTTTCAAGAAACCAAAAGTTCTTGTGATGAGAGCAATCCGGCAAGACAGTAGTCACTCCAATGGGGACTGAGCCAGCATGGAGGTCCTCAGATTTACCATGCATGGATCAAAGAGGAATAAAAGACACAAGTCCAGACAAATAGGGCAGGAAGTCCAGACAAAGAGGGCAGGCTAACTTGCTCATATGGTTGCTCTGATACTTAAGGCCTCAAGAGTGCATGCCCATGCTCAAATAATGCCCATAAGGAGGCAGCCAGCACACAGCCTGCCTCTGGAAGGGTTTGACTCACATGCTGCTGCATTATTCATGGCATATGAGCTGTGTGAAAGAGATCTTTTTATTTTGTTTTGGTTTACTGTTGATGAGAGAATCTTTTGTTTTGAAAACAGCCTCCTAATGCATCAGGACAGCTGCCTGGGATACACCTCATTTAGCGGCAATTGTCTCTGTAATGTTTATAACCCTCCCTCCGCCATCCAATATACAGTCATCATTTATCCTCTCATTTGCCTAACACAGTGTTAAAATGCCCTTCCAGTGCTTTGTTTTGCTTACTTTTCCGTTCCCTTGCTGTCCTCATGTCAGATATGTCAAAACCTCTTTTGAACAACTGACATCTCTGTGTCAAGGATTTGTGACTGAAGGATGCTTTCGCCACTCTTTACCCTGGAGCCTCTCCCTCCTGTTTAATTACAAGTTTGGGAGTGTGAGACACCATCTATCATTCCTTGTTCATTATATTTAATAGATGCACATTTTGGGCTCTTTACCACACTGACCAGACATATGGAGCATGTTAATCTGCTTGTGAAGTCTACCCTTTTAAAATCAACAATGCCACTGTCTCCTCAGCTGAAGTCTCAGGAAATGAGAGGGGAAAAAAAAAAAAAAAGAGAAAGAGAAAAGGGAAAAAAAAATAGTAAAAACTCCCAAACAACCATACTACAAAGTAGTAGTGTGTAATATCATTCTTAAGGATCGTTTGTGCAGTAGTTTGTTGCAGTCTAAACATGACTGCTCCGCAGTAAGAGCTTTTGCATAGACATGACACAACCTTACATCTTAACTGGTAAGTTTCTCTATAACTTTTGTTCCTATTAGAAGATGGAGTAATTGCATATACAAAAGTGCATCACTCCTAGTCATAAAGTTCCTAGGGCCTGAACTTCTGTACTGATGTATTTTGTCTCTCCACACTGCCTCACACACTGCCCTCCTCATCTACACCATTTATTGCAGGGGCCTTCTTAAGGATCAAGTATCACCACCCCATTTTAATTATGATGTTTGGTTAGGTCTCTTCTTACTCCCTTAAGAAGCCATTGGATCTATATACCACATTTAGTGCATCTCTCTAGCTTTGCTTGTGTAGTGTTCATAGTGTTTCCAGTGTTTCCAGCTGGACCGCATGCTAGAGTCTTAGGGCTCTTCTCTCTCTTAAAAAAAAAAAAAAAGGCAATTCTGGTTATCAGATACACAAACTACGATATATTTGAGAGCTTCAGTGTGATGAGAGTTGGATGGGGACTGAGGTTCTGGGGTCTAAATCCCAAGCCATGGCTCAGGGTTGACATCTGAATGGTGTCCACAATCAGGCAAGAGAGATATTCCTCTTGGTTTTCTCTCAAGGCCTGGCCAGCCTTAGGTGAAAACCAATTAGAAGATCACCACCTGGTGCCCTGCCTCTAGAGTTAATAATATGAAGGCTGGCTCTGCTTGCAGTGAATGGAGGAAGTTTGTCTATGTAGTGGATGTGCTATGTAGGGCTTCCAGTTATTGGAAGGCCACCCTGGCTGTCCATTACAAGTAGAGTTCCCAGTGATAGTGAGGCAACATCACAACCAGGACAAAAAGAGGATTATGTATGTAATGATACTGTTTCTTGGCAAATACTGTATGATTGGTATTGGTCTGAAGGCCTGGCTTCTGACTTGGCTCACTCCTTTATTTGCTTCATCATATACTGTGAGTGAGTGCATTGATCTATTTATTCCTCTGGTTGTTAACCACCTCTTATCTTCCCTGTACACTTTGGAATGGGGTGGTAAAATCTTTCCTGTTTGTATACTGCTAATGGCAATATCCTTCCTACTGGGGCACACAGTCAGCAAAAAAAGGACACAGCCAGAAATTCATGCAGTGATGTATAAACCCCCTAGCCTCCAAGAGCTAAATCAAGAATGCAGGCAGCTTCCCAGGAAACATTCCACAAGGTCATGATCATGAAACAGAATATGAGCCCAAACCTACTTTTAGTTCTATCCGCAACTGGCACATGTGGTATTGGTACGTTCCACACAGATAAGGTTGAAAGCAACAGCTTCTCCATTCATGAAATGGTTTAGGGACCCCAACAAAAACTGGCCTGAATGAACAGGCCAACATGGTTGGGCATGTTTGGCCTGATAGCAGCGAGATTTGTTACAATAATGCTTCATCTAAATCTCATGTCTACTATACATCATAGACAATACAGAAAATCCCAGCCATTAAGGAGAATAAAAATTTTCTACAACATGCTGCTGAAGTTCAGTAAACACAGCTCAGGGTGAATGATCCAGAACAAAATGTTTAGTTTCTATTTTTCCTGTTCCTTAAGTTTCCCTGTAATAAAACAGATGCACACTCAGCTCAGTGATTTTGAGTAGTTCCTTGAGATTTAGAACTTAGTTGAGCAATAATGTTACTCTGGGGCATTAAGAGCACACAAGACTGAAGATGAGAAATTTGTAGAGAGAATAGCAAGCATGAAAACTGGAATAAGAACTATACTGGTAGTGGATCTATGCTGTTTATCTCGGATGCTAGTTATCTCACTAATCATAGAGGTAGTTTGAACAGCTCTCTATCCTTTTGGTATTGTTTTCAGTGTGTCAAGCACCTGTGCCATCTGACAAGTGAGAGAGAAACTGGTGAAAATTTTGGTGATATTGTTGAAAAAAGTGCATGAAGCTTTGCTTCTAGGAGAGATCCCAGGGGTATGGTCCTGAAAATGTCTTAGAGCTTTGATTAAGAAGGATGATCAAGAAAGCAATTCATGGTCTGAAAATGTAAAATGCAAGATGATATAGGCAAGTATTTATTCCTGACCCAGGATAAGTTTACAAAGGCTTGGTCCTTTACAATGTGGAGTATGCAAATCCATTTATTTTAAAGGTGTTCCTGCCTACGCTGAAAAAAAAAAAAAAAGGAAAAAAAGATAAGGACAAAAATCAAAGACTTTGGACACTATATTAGAGCTGCATGTGGTTGATAATTACTCTGGTATCAACTGCTGGTGAATAAGCCTTTATCTTCCTTATCCAGTAACATTCGTTAGAAGTTAGACTTGCGGTGGGCTTCAGCTCTAGTGTTGGTACCACCATTCTACTGTGGGGGCTACTTAGTTTATAAGGTGTAAATCAATGCTTTTTGCAACTTCTTTCAGCTAGTTTGACACTGTGTGTTAGCTGCTGGCCAAGCATTAATAGTACATAAGAACAGCTGTAGTGAATCAGATCAAAGGATCACCTGACCCAGGAACCAAAGAGCAATGGAAACAATAAGAGATAGACAAACATGTATGATGTTCCCTCTGTATAACCACTCTGCAGCCTAGGGACCTCAATCAGAGACTGTATCCACATCTCTGTGCTGAATAGCCCTCAAGAGACCTATCATCCTCTCCAAAGGCAGCTAATTGCTTTCTGAATCCAGTTATATTTTGCTCCTTGGCACGTTCAAAAGCTTCATTTGTTACAGGCTAATGAGCTTAATAAGCTAAAGCTGTGTTTTTATTGAAAGGTTAATGATTGCAAACATTTAAATAGTTAAATCAAATCCTTAGCTGGGATTGGTGTTAAATAGGAAGGGAACAACAGTACCAACTCCTCTGGGAAGGTTGCTAAGGATTTTTTGAGGTGTTGTGGGTCTTGTGTCTTTCCTGATTGCTGGGTTTTAACTTATAATTGGGATGTTCCAGCTCACACTGTTTTTACTTTTGTGCTGGGTTTAGGTCACATTAAGACCCAAACTGGGATCATTTTTTTTTCTTAGCCCCACAAGTTGGTTGTGTCTCAAGCTACAGTTAGTTTTGCAGTTCTTTAACATCTGTTACTTAACTTTAAGTTGACTTGAGTTTCTACTATCTGTAATGTTGGTCAATCCATTCACAACTTAACAGCTTTGTTTACTTCTTAAATGTATTGTTTTGACTGCTTATGATGTAGTGTTTTCATCACTACAAGTCAAATGATTGCTTTGTAACTCTAAAATGCAGCTGTGTGAAAAAGTATAAAAAAAACTAGAATGAGCGTCTCCTTATGTATTCGATTGTGATTAAAAAAAAAAGCCCTATGTTTTAGAAATGATTAAATATCACTGATTAAAATGTCACCTTTGGAGAATTAGATGGCTTCCCTCTTGCAGGTGATTATAAATAAATAGATAGAAAACCCACAAACAACAAAAAAACCCCAATCAAACCCAAACACAAAAAAAACAACCCAGAAAAAAGAACATTTTGAGTGTCTTTCTTCTCAGGAACATTGGTTTCATGTGGTGCCCAAGTGAGCAGAGGAGAGCAATGAAGACATAGCAGCAAAATAATTGTAGAGGTGGCTTCATCATAATGTTTTCATAAGGAAGTGCTCCATTGCACTTGTTATTGAAATGCTGGATATTCTACCTCATCTTTCCTTCTTGAGCTGACCAACAAAAACAGGTAAATGAAAGATTCTGTAGTCTGTAAGTTGTAATTCAGTTTTGTTAGGCACACTGTTCTATCAACATAGACCTTTTATATCCAGCTGACTACAGGGAGAGCCTATAAAGGCCCGCTTGGAAAGCGTACTGAACTCAACAGACTCCCATTGACTTAAATGAGCTCTAGACCAGGCCTGATACGAAACCTGTCTCAAATTGCCCGTTGGCAAAGATCCAGGATGGTGGTTTTATTTGGAAGAAGCTGTGAAACAGAGAAGTAAAATAGGCAGGAGCAAAGCAATGGCAAAATAAAGATAATTCAGGCTGGTAATTGCGAGAAAGCTGCTAACTAGCAGAGAAGAGCTCTTGGAAAAGCCTCTCAGACGGACATGTAGAGGGAAGGAACCTAACTGGTTTAGGGCTGAATATTGGTATCATAATGGGACAGTTTCCATTGTTCTCCTACTTGCAGCAGTGAGGACCAGACTTCAGAAAGACTTTTCTCTGGTCCTACATCCATTTATTTGCATTCACCTTCTTCCATGTGGTTTCAAATGTCTGGGATTTTTCCTCATGCTAACTAGCCTAGAGGGAATGAGGACAGTTTGCTTTTTAAAAATCTCTCTTTTTCTTAGTCTTCTAAATAGTGAAAGGGGTAATGGTGCTGAAATTATTCAATTGGCTTCTGTTATGTTCAGTGCTTGCCTCTAACATCATTTTCAAGTCAATTTTTGTTTGTTTCAGGATGTGGAGGAAGCACAGAACACTAGACAACACACATACCTGGGATCTGATAAGCACAGGTTCAGTTACTTGCTCTGGGCCTTTTTTTTTTTTTTTTTTCCCCCCACTATGGCTGTGAACAATTCAGAGAAATCTTGCTGTGTCTTAGTAACTACTCTATGTAAAAAAAACCCCAGACAACACAGTAGATGTTTCCCCTGTCCAAGAAGGCGCCATGGGCAGCTTCAGGGACATTCTAAGTGTCTATAATCTATAGAAATGGAAATATCTCTACACTCATCATTTAAGTAATAATGCCTCCTATTTATTACTCCAGAGTCATAATTTGTTTATGACACAGTGTTCTATCTCAGAAGGCCTCTGTTTTGTTTTTTTTTTTACTGCTAACCAGACTTCCCAAGCAACCATCTCCTTGGGAAACCTGCAGAAGGATTTTGGCAAGGTAGAGAAGCTGGCCATGAAAACCCAAGCTCTTTCAAATAAGGCAGCAGAGTGAGCAGTACACTAAGGGTGATCCTTTGTTTTCAAATCTAGATGAATGGTGTTAAAAACTAATCATATTCTGAAAAGAGAGCACTTAAAGTATTGCACTGAAGGCCACTGAAAATGGGAAGAAAGTAAGGAAGAAACAAGGAGGATATTAGTCCTTAAAAGGATGGGAAGGCTGAAAGGGTAGCTCTGTTTTTTTTGTAGCTTAGGAATAGAGGCAGCTGTCTAATCTTGCAAAGAAGAAAAGCCTGAAATATCCTGAGAGGCAATGCTGCTTTTTCAATGTACACAGCTAGCTGATAGCCAAAGGCAACAGAAGAAACAGTGAAAGGGAACGGCAGAAAACTGAGATTCAGTGTGAAGAGATACCTAAAAGTTAGGAAGCCTGTGGGTATGTGGTTTAACCAGACCACTAAGGATTTTTACATGGTAGGGCCTCAGATGCCAAATTATATCAGCACACATAATATCAAGCTGTGCCCATTGTCTTTAGGCACTTATTTTGCCCAGTGCAAAACACAAATAAAGATGACTAGTTTTAACCCTTTTCTGCTGTTGGCTAAGCTACATTAAAATGTAAATTCCTTTGCATTTTCTGCAGGCACACCACCACTGGTCACTGGAGCATGGCTATGTGAGCTGTGAATCTCAGGCATGTGATAGAGCCATCAGTCACAGAATTCCATAATCACTTTACTACACTCCCTGGCTCTGGAGGAGTGTCTGGTACCACATGAGGTTTAGCAAGCAGTCACTGCTCTGCATGCTTGGAAAAGATTCATTTTACTGCAGGTTCAACTGGCTGGGCCTAACTACAGGAAAACATGGTTTCTCTGGGAAACTCAGCCCTTAATGGAACATTCCCCAGTATTACTGGGAGCAGCAAATTTGACGTGTATGTGGCTTGGCAAGTTTTCCTCTTGTATAAATGGGTCTGGGATTTGCTTTAGCACCTGCTGCTCTTTTTACATTGCCAATTTATATCTCAGTAGAAATGTTTCTATATAATGCAGTTGTTTAAGGAAATATTTTAATTTTGCCGTACTTATCTATCTGCTGTTCAGATCATGCAGATATTTTGGATGTTGCTCCACTCGGATCTATATAATCCATTAAATTAATCTTATATGAAAGTATTTTATAACCTCAGTTTTCTTTTCATAGCACCCCTATCCACACCATTATCTGAAGAGTTAAAAATCAAAACAAACCATATAAAAAAACCACCAAAGAAGTTATTTCTTTTACTTCCATATATACTCTTGAGATCTCATTCAGCTGGGCTTACTTTAAAAGATTACTTAAAGACATTCAGATTAGGAATAGTCTATCTGAGAAAGTCTAGCAAAATTTAAAGACAAGTGTGTAAATGTAGGTGTTGAGCTTTCCACTAACTCCCTGTTATAGTCTGAAAACTGTCCAAGACCATCAGTTTAAGTACTTTTGGCTATCCAAGAACTGGAAAGTCTTGGCTGAATTGTAACTCTGTTTAATAGAGATTGTATACCAAGTGAAAGTTTCCAGTGACATTTCTTTAAAAGCGAATCAAAAGCTTTTTAGAAACTGTGTTCCTGTAGATGTTGGAGCCATAGAGGAAGTTACTGAACTCAGCAGGCACTGATTTGAGTATGCATGGAGAAGATAAGGAAATGGAAACAATGTATTGCTGCTTTTTCCAGTTGCTTGGATTTAGTATATAACATAAGAATCCATCCACCGTTTGTCTCTGTATTTTATTCTTGGGATATCTTTCATGTGCTCTGATGAAATCTTGTAAGGAGCTACAGTCTTAAATACACAATTTTGTCTTTGGGACTGTCCTGTGTGCAAGGAACCTGTTCCTCATTCAGTTTTTCAACATGAGTGACTGCTGGATGCCTATTCATTTTTCCTATTTTTTTCCTCACAGTTGGAGCTGTGCCATGTGCCATGCTCTCACAAGCGATTTGTACTGACCTTCAGCACAAACTAGCAGCTGGAATTGAACAGCAGCCCTGAGCGGTGGCCCACAGGATAGTGAAGTTGGAGTCAAAGGCCTAAATTCATCCTGTCTTTCTTCAGCATCTAATTTAGGAGTTTCATTTCTTCCAGTGTCAAGAGGCACTTCAAAGGGTTCTGAGGGATTAGCAAGATCTTCTCTCACAAGATTTTGCTAGAAGTGTCTCTTTCTCTTTTAACGAATAGAAAACAAGACTTGGGATGAAACTGGTTTCCAGTACAGGAGATACAGTAAAGTATCTAAACTCATGTGGAAGTACCTTGAGTCACTAGAAATGAGCCTAGGGTTGCACACTAGTGTTTGGGGTGAAATCAATAGCCCAGCTCAAGTACATCTACACTAATGTACACAACATGGGCAGTAAACAGGGGGAGCTTGAAGCCATTGTGTAGCAGGATAGCTGTGACATAGTCAGCATCACAGAAACATGGTGAGATGTCTCTCACGGAGAGTCCCGCAATGGATGGCTATAAGCTCTTCAGAAGGGCTAGGTAGGAGAGGCAGTGGGATGGCTCTCTATGCTGAGGAGTGTTTTGATTGTGTAGAGCTCAACAACTACGACGGTAAGTTTGAGTGCTTTATGAGTAGGGACGCGGGGAAAGGCCAACAATGCAGATATCCTGTTGTGAGTCTCTATAGAACACCCAACCAGGATGAAGAGGCAGGTGAAACATTCTACAGCAGATGGCAGAAGTCCCAAAATCACCAGCCCTTGTTCTCATGGGGGACTTCAACTTACTGGATGCCACCTGAAAATACAACACATCAGAGAGAAAACGGTCTAGGAGGTTCCTGGAGTGTGTGGAAGATAACTTCCTGACACAGCTGGTAAGTGAACCTACCAGGGGAGGTACCTTACTGGACCTGCTTTTTGCAAACCGAGGAGGACTGGTGGGTGATGTGGTGGCAGAAGCTTGTCCTGTGCTTAGCGACCATGAAATGATAGAGTTTTCAACTCCTGGTGAAGTACAGAGGAGGGGGGTTAGCAAAACCACTACCATGGACTTCCAGAGGGCAGACTTGGGCCTGTTCAGGGCACTGGTCAGGAGAGTCCCTTGGAAGACAGTCCTGTCAGTCCTGAAGGGCAAAGGGATCCAGGAAGGCTGGACATTCTTCAAGAAGAAAGTCTTAGAGGCCCAGGAGCAGGCTGTCCTCATGTGTTGTAAGGCAAACTGTCGGGGAAGGTGACTGGCCTGGCTGGAGAGAGAGCTTTTGTTTGGGACTCAGAAAAAAACAATAGTTTACCACATTTGGAAGAAGTGGCAGGCCACTCAAAAAGAGTACAAGGATCTAGTTAGGTCATGCAGAGTTAACATCAGAAAGGCAAAAGTCAAGCTAGAACCCAACCTGGCCACTGTTGTAAGAGATAATAAAAAGTTTTTTACAAATATATTAACAAGAAACAGAACCAAGGAAAATCACTATCCTTTGCTGGATGTGGGGTGGGGGAAACATTGCCACCAAGGATGAGCAAAGGACTCAGGTACTTAATACTTTCTTTGCCTCAGTCTTCAATAGTCCAGTTATCCTCAGGGTATTCTGCCTCCTGAGTTAGAAGACGGACAGAGAGCAGAATAACCCCCCCATAATACTGCTACACCACCTGGACACTTACAAGTCTATGGGGCTGGATGGGATCCACCCAAGAGTGCTAAGACAACTAGTGGAGGAACTTGCCAAACCACTCTCCATCATTTGTCAGCAGTCCTAGTTAACATGGGAGGTACTTGGAGGCCTGCCAGTGTGACACTCATCTACAAGAAGGGCTAAGGAAGGAGGATCCGGGGAATTACATGCCTGTCAGCCTGACCTCAGTACCGGAGAAGTTTATGGAATGGTTCATCTTGAATGTGCTCACATGGCATGTGCTGGACAAACAGAGGATCAGGCTCAGCCAGCACAGGATCATAAAAAGCAGATCCTGCTTGAACAACCTGATCTTCTTCTGTGACCAGGTCATCTGCCTGTTGGATGAAGGAAAGGCTGCAGATGTTGTCTACCTGGACTTCAGTAAGGCCTGTGACACCGTCTCCCACAGCATCCTGCTAGAGAAGCTGGCAGCTCATGACATAGACAAGTGGACTCTTTGCTGGGTTAAAAACTGGCTGGATGTCCGAGCCCAGAGAGCTGTGGTGAATGGAGTTAAATCTGGTTGGCAGCCTGTCACAAGCAGTGTTCCTCAGGACTCAGTTTTGGGGCCAGTCTTGTTCAACGTCTTTATCAATGATCTGGTTGAGGGGGTCAAGTGCACCCTCAGTAAATTCACAGATGACAACAAATTGAGGAGTGTTAATCTGCTCAAGGATTGGGAGGCCCTGCAGAGGGATCTGGACAGGCTGAATTGATGGGCTGAGGTCAAATGCATGAGGTATAACAAGGCCAAGTGCCAGGTCCTGGACCTTGGTCACAACAACCCCAGGCAATGCTACAGGCTTGGGGAGGAGTGGCTGTAATTCTTCCTGGCAGAAAAGGTCCTGTGGGTGCTGGTGGACAGTTGGCTGAACATGAACCAGCAGCATGACCAGGTGGCCAAGAAGGCCACTAGTATCCTGGCTTGTATCAGAAACCGTATGGCCAGCAGGAGTAGGGAAGTGATTGCGTCCCTCTACTCGACACTGGTGAGGCCACAGCTTGAGTACTGGGTTCAGTTTTGGGTGCTGCAGAAGAAAAACGTTGAGGTGCTGGAGTGGGTCCAGAGAAGGGCAATGAAACTGATGAAGGTTCCGGGGAACATGTCTTATGAGGAGCAGCTGAGGGAACTGGGATTGTTTAGTCTGGAGAAGGGGAGGATGAGGGGAGACCATATTGATCTCTACAACTACCTGAAAGGAGCTTGTAGTGAGGTGGGCATTAGAAGTAACTAGCAATAGGATGAGAGGAAATGAAGTTGTTATGCCAGGGAAGGTTTACCTTGCCTGTGAGAAAGAATTTCTTTACTTAAAGAGTGTTTGGCATTGGACCAGGCTGCCCATGGATGTGGTGCAATCACTATCCCTGGAGGTGTTCAAAAGACAGGTAGGTGTAGTGCTTTGGGCCATGGTTTAGTAGTCATGGTACTGTTGGGTTGATGATTGGACTTGATGAACTTAGAGGTCTTTTCCAGTCTTTATGATTCTATGATCACAGCAGCGAGACTTCCAGTGAAAAGTTGAAATAAATATGAGGGAAGAATCATTGTAAATCAGGCATTATTTTCAGTGGGAGGCAGCAGAACAAGGTAATTTTACTTTGCTCAAGCTAGATTTCTTATCAGTTGCTCTTAACTTCACCCTTATCAAGTCATCACCAAGCAGACCTTAAAAACTGGAGGAAAAGTAGATCAGAATGAAAATGTAATTTTAAGCTTGTCTAGGAATATTGCACTTTTCCTTATTCCCTGACATGACAGACCCCTTATCAGTGTAGACAGTCAAGGTCTTTCCCATATATCTGTCACATCTACCAAGGAATTAACTTCATCCAATCATCTTTTTCACTCTAAATGCTTGATCCACAGGCCATACAGCATCTCTGGTGAAAAGTACTATGCACAAAAACCCTCTTAAATTAAAACATGTGAGTAAAATAAAAGCAGCTGCTGTCAGGCCCATATATACCCTTTCCAAAAAGAAATTAATCTGTAGATAGCAAAACAGGAGATCATACGGTCATTATTAGTTCTTGTTCTAAATGAGCTAGTTTTCTTGTTGCCTTTTTTGTTTGTTTGTTTGTTTTTATTTTTGTTCATGTTTTTTTCTTTTCCCCTGGGCACTGAAAAGCTGTAGGGGCAGTTTTTTCTGCAATAATAAAGAAAAAAGTAATAAGGGATCCTATTGTTTTGGAGGGGTGTAGGGAGTATATTTAAAGAAAGGTCACATTTAGACAGTAAGATCGAGACTCCTATTGCTTACCAGAAACATTTAGGTAAAAAATGTTTACCCAATGATTTTTCTTTTTTAACCATTCATAAATTTGTGAGCACAGGAAAGACCTAGGTGTGTCTGAAATATGCTGTTCGGAATATGTTGATTTTTCTGTCTTCTGTAGTTCTGTGCCCTGTAGAATTGAGGCATTTCTCGGGGAAATTGAGACTTACAGAGCTCCCAGGTGATGCTACATGGTTTTCTGATTCACTCTGCTTTTTGTTAACTAAGGACCTACCTGACCAGATCTCAGGTTCCTGAAGCAACCTGTGCCACCGAGTCTAATCTCCCAATTTTTTTCCTTTTCTTTTGCTGAAAAGAGGGTACCATTGCTTGGCCTATGCATTTAATACATCAGTGGACTTGACGCAGATGTGGTTTAGTCCTCAGATAAGCTTAGGTAGCTCTGTACAGCTGCTTGCTGCTATCTCCTTCACTTTTTTAATTTCCTTAAAAAAACACTGGGATATACAGACCATAAGGAGGACATCAGACATTCAGCTGATACTTCCAAAAAAACAAATACATACAGGTCTTTTACGCAAAACCCTATCAAGGGATGTATGTTAATTTTTAATAAGGCTTAACTTGTTCATAATAGAAGAACAGGTACTTTTTCTGAAGTTTGAGGAAGAGAAAGGTTACATTTTAGCATGTAAGTAAGTAGGTTTGCAAGAAAAAATGAAACATTTGTGTATTTTTTTTATTATATGAAAATGATGACTTGCATTCTTGACTGTGTTTTTCTGATGTCCCCTCTTCAGGGTCTCAGTATGTATTGCTTCCCTTGTAAGCTCCTCTGTCTAGAGTTCTCAGTGCCATGCACTTGGGTCTCATTTTTTGCCATGATAACTCCATATTCCCACTCAATTAAAAAGAAATCTGCTTTCTCATCTTCCAGGTTGTTTCTACCTAAGCCAAAATCTTTCCTGTTGAGTCAGCCTCCCAAAAGGCTCAAAATCAGGATGGAAGAGGGCACATCCTTTAGGTCTGCAGTAGGTATCAGAGACTACAGGAAAAACACGTGAAAGGTAGTTGAATGTCACTGTCTGCAGCTGACAAACCTAAGTGGATTATGTGCAGGTGAATGGATGTGCAATCGGCAGTCCCTAAGATGCTTCAGGGAAGCTGGCATGTCATCATGCATCTTGTTTGACTTGCCAGGACTAAGGGCATTTTGTTAGAAATCCAGTGCAAAAGATAAGCAGACAAGCTGAACAAATTGTTTGCATTTATAGAGAACAGAGTGCTAGAAACAGGATTATGACAAATAGATTTCTGTGTTTTCAAAGAGTTCCCATGGTATTAAAAAACATTATCTTTTCTCTTTTTTCTTGTCTTCTTGTGGTTCCTTCTGATTTAGCAAGAATGCTCCTCAAATCTACCCTTTTATCATGGAGACGTAATTAAAAAAGTATTCTTATCTAGCTTGCAAGACACCACATTTTTCATTTTTCTTCCTAGACTCAGAATATATGGTGCACGTTGAGTTAGCAACACAGGTAGTTCTTCCCTTGTCACCTACTCCAAATCCCACTTGTCTCTCCAGATGGACGTGTAAAACCCAACCGCACAAATCCCTGAACTCCCTGTGCAGTGCCTTCAGGTACTCAGTTATTCTGAAGTGAAGCTATCCAAGCAAAGGGTTTGAAACATGCAATGCTATCCTCCACCAGATGTTGGGCTAGTTTCAATGCAAATAAACCCCTAAAGGGAAAACAGGATGATGGGATATAGCACACTGCTGAGGTATCGGCTAGATTTGTGTACAACCAAACTTTCTTGTGGTTTCAGAATTTTTTCAAGTTTCTTTCCAGCATGATTTCATTCTTACTCTCTTGTGGCGGTACGTCCTGCTGAGTGCAATATTCTTGCAAAGTTCCTGTTTTCCCCTTCACTTGCTCATATATATCCTCAGAGTAACAAGGATATATATTTATCTACAAATTTTTACTTTCCCTGCTGGAAATGTTTATGCTTCCTGCATCGAGTAGAGCAGCAGCTCCTCACTGCCACTGAGTCTGCAGAGAACAGGACAGAGAGTTGAAAGCAGTGGGTTTTATGCTGCCTACCATCAGTACTATCACTCAGGCTGAGCTTCCAAATTTTTCACCCAATATCCCTTTTCATATGGCTGCCAAAAGCCCTATCTAACTTTGCTCTGCCTTAGAAAACTAAAAATTGGACTGGAAATTAGGTGAATATCTGGAGACTCTTTACATGGTCAGACAGCCTTAGGGCACATAGGAGGAGAAATAATGACATTCAAAAGATGACATTCCTTCATAGCATTTTTCTTCCATGTAACACGAGGTGGACAGAATGAGAATGTTTCCCTTCATATCTCTTTGTTCCTTCCTCGAAGTTATCCCCCCTACCATAATCTTAAAGTTTGATAAATCCCATTTTGTTAATTCTGAATTTTATACACATTTTGGTCTTTTGCACGCACCCGCACATGCTCTCTCTCTCTTCCCCCCACTCCCAATTACTACTCACATAAAATCTTGTTCTTCAGCTTTCTCTTCCTCCTTCTCATTCAGTCTGTCCACAGATTTCCTTTTGCCCTTTCCTAGATTCCCTTCTGCAGTCTTAGACCACCTGCAAAATCAGCCTCCCTTCCATTGACTAAATACCTATCAGGAGGTTTAGAGTTGGGACTGCAGAAATTTGAGGAAGATGCCTGGCTGCAGAGACAATTCAGATCAAAGAAAGACGTTGATCACCAGAAAGCTTTCTCTAAACACAGAAAGAAAAACCTGAAACTTAGCTGAGATTATTCCACTTATTTTTAACAACTGAAAGAAATTTTAGGAGATATAGTGTACTCATGAGTTCCAAGAGAAAGACATGTTTAACACTGCTTCTAATGCTGGATATCTTCAGGCAGTCCCAGATAAACTAGACAAGCAAGGAAAACAATTGCTCGAGGGAAAAGAAACTTTGCAAGGATTTCTAGCCGTGCTTACCCCTAGGACACAGTGCAACAGCATTTCAATTTTATGATACTTAGTATGTTTGCACTTAAAAACCTTCCATCACTCAGGTGATTGACACCTGATCAGATAAGCACCCATGGGACATTATTCTAATGAGAAGGGGAGTTAAGGCAGAATTACATCATTCCATCCTGTGATCTGAAAGAAAATCTTAAATGCCTGCTGTGACACTGAGATAACTTATCTCAATTACAGAAACAAACAACACTGTGGTGAAAAGACAGGGTCCTTTTTCATGCCTGTGTATTAAGGAAATTATGAAAGAAATAGAAAACCAGGAGAAAAATATAATTTATTTTCTTTCAATTACTAGTATGAAATACAATACAGTATAAGGTTTTGCAAAGGTTTTAGATGACTTCTTGCTAAGGGTAGTATTTTAAGCATTCTACAAATGCTCAAACAAATTAACACAATTGATAAACACAGATGAATGGATTTTTAAAAATATCAAACTACATTTAGAAAGCCGTGAGTACAAGAGAAAGTGTGACATCTTAATCTAATTCCTGGGAAAAAAAAAAAATCCTCATTAGGTCAAATTTGCCTTTTAGACTGTATATCCCCCACAACACAATGTGGTTCGTTCTCTTGAAGAGGGTGTTTGGGCTACACAGAATGATGGTTTGTGAAAATCATGTTGTGCAATATAAAATACAGAGGTCAAAAGGAAAGCACAGAAACTGAGTCACCTATAAAAGAGGGCAGAGCAAATCACAAACTCAGATCCCAGCACTACTTTCTTTTTTGAGGGGACAATTATTTTGCAGATTGCTTTATCAAAATATGCATAGGTAAAACCCCTGATCAATTTTTTTACTAGGCGTGCTTTCATTGTGTAGAAATTCCTTGTTCTCTCTTTAGAGTGAACTGGCTGCTAAAAGCACAGAAAATAACACAAATTAAAGCAATCATTGTCTGTGGCTTGTAGAGCTATTGGGCACACTGCCTTAGGGGGTTTGCAAGGAAAGGAGCAAATTCAGGGTCTTGGTTAGTTGGGGTGTTAGAGGTGAGGTGGAACAGAGATGCCTAACAGGTGAATAAACGGGGATACAAAAGGAAAAGAAAATGCAACCACATGAATAACTATCCCTTCTGTACGTTAAAGCATCTCTACTTGTATTTAAAAGGATTTGTCAGGTGAATGTGTCTCATCTTTGGCTACCAACTGTGATCTAATACCCCTTGAAGGTGGAGCTATTATTTTTACCAGAAATTTTCACAAAGGAATATATGTTCTGAAAGAAAAGGAAATGGTAGTAATAATGCTGTTTCTGAAATGTTTTGGGTTGCTATGAATTTTGCATAAAAGTGAAAAGGAGTTAATTTTTGAAAGAAGAAGAAATAAAAAGAGCAGAGTTTCTGTTACATTGCTAAGTTCTTTCTTCTTGACCAAAAGAAGGCTCAGCAGAGAATGCACGTTAATACTGAGAGATTTCAACATTCAATTCCCTCTGGTCATTTCTAAAATAAATCACCTTTCTGCATATATTAAAGAAACAAGTTTCATTGTTTCACTGAATCTTGCATTATTACAGCTGCCACGATCCATTTTCATACTAGGAAGTTCCTCACAGCATGACTGTCCTGTGGTCTCGATGGGATGATGAACAGCACCAGACACATCCTCCAAAGGGTATATTCTTCGAAGAACTGAATGAGGTACGCTGGATTTGGGCTTCCAAAGCAATCTCTTGGCTCCTTGCTTTTCTCACCGAGGTTTAAACTCCCCCTAGTGAATTTTGAAGTCATCTGCAGCAATTAGTCATCCAATGGAAGGCTTTTCTCTTTGGATTTTGTTGAAGAGGGGAAGCTGAGCTGCAAATCATTCTTCTTTTTCCCAGTGTGTGGACGTGGGAACTTCACACTGAGGCAAGGCAATTTTATTTATGATTACGGAAGGGATGGGAGAGTGGAAGTAGGGACAGCACCTTTGGATGTCTTCCTTTTGAGTGTTGCTGGAAGAGCTGACCCTCTACACCTGAACACTTCCCTACCTCAGGACTTCTCCATGTCCCACAGGACTCCCTCCAGCTGCCACTGGGTCCCTTCTGGCTCCCTGTCCCCATTTCCAGCCACTGAGGCCACCTGGCCCAGTTCTGTCTTCAAAGGAAAAAAAAAAAAAGGCGTAGTATTTTTTCCATAGTTTTCACCGCAGTTTTCTTACTGTCCTTCATGGCAAGCTGATGAAGGATATGGTTAAAAAACATTCAGTGCATAAATAGGCATTTCAAGGCATGTCACACTTTGAAATGAAACCTAACACCCTCTAGAAGTTGAATGGAGTGACAGAAATTTCAGTGAAATTTTAAAATTTTGACAGTCTGACCCTATCCTCTTTTTTTTTTTTTTTTTAAGTGGGGAAATGAGTGCTTTACTGAATCCTGAAATCTTCTGCAAATATCTTACTGTAAGGCAAATTTTGCTATTTCTTTCTCCATGCCATTGGTGGTTGTAATTATGCAGCACCTTAGCAGGTGGCATATTCATATGCTCAGAGAAAAAAAAAAAAAAGAGTAAGAGAAAAATGGAAAATAATTCATGGCCTTACTACAGGAAACAGCCTCAGAAACAGCTTGCTAAGGGATGACTGCCATGGACTCCCAGCCTATGTCGTACATATTTCAGATCCATCAATATTTTCCTTTACAGAGGCACCAGCGTGGGAGTACTGAAAGAAAGAGGAAATAAACAGGCTGTGTTAGTTTGTCTGGCTTCCTGGAAAGTGCTAAACTGCTCAAATGCTGCTGGGGCCTTTGCTGAACAAACGGCTCTGGCAATCAGCTCAGCCTGTCTCACTGATGGACTGTCTCTCTGAAGGTACCAAACACCCTTTTTATAAATATAGCATAACAACACTGGCACCTATGAGCCATGTGCTCCAGAACTCTTAGGTGTTTTTTTACATTACATGATCAGTCTTTATTTGAGATTAATTATGGACTATTTCATGGGTATTCTAGTTTTATGTCTTTAAGATACAGTGACCAATTTTTTATTTATTTTTTTTTTACAGCTTTTTCACAAACCCATGAGAATTATTAAGTTTATACTTTGTAAAAGAGTGGATCACATGAAATTCACATGACTCCTGGAGGTGGGTTTTGATGAAAATCATTGAGTTACTCTGAGATGCATTACTATTATGAGATTTGACAGGAACTTACCACAATCCTGTCAGTAAATTTAAGAACAGATCTAAGGTAAAGCAAACCAAACAAGTGCCTCAGGCAGAAGCCTCCAAAGGGTTATAAACCAGTTATTGCCTACTCAGGTAATGTCAGTGCTGTGGAAAGGTGGGCTGATGCTTGATGACTGGCCATATGGCAGCCCTGGGAAAAGCTGGCAGTTGCCTGTAGGTGAGTGAGCTCCCAGTTGTGTTGAATAGGAATAGGGCTTAGCCAGTGGGTCGTCACCTGAAACCCCTCTGACAAGTCTGAGCAAGAGCGTTTTCTGAGAAAGGTCTTCTCTTAAATCTCCTTCTGTGGCTCATTGAAAACAAACATTTCTCCCCTCTAATTTAAAAATCATTTTGGTATATGCAGAGGAAAGCCTTGTCCCACAACTATAGGTAGATTGCTGATGTGTGGAACAAGTAGATGTTATTTGTCTTGTTCATCCTGAAAGGAAAAGATAATATATCTGTAAAGAAAATAAGTGGTACTAGTGGGTGTATTTCTGTCAGTAGTAAGCTACACAGAGACTAAAGCTGTTTCTGTGAGAAATCTCTGAGCGCCTTCCTCTTGGGCAGCAGGCAGGCAAAGTGACAGGCTGTGAAACACAAGGAACTGTTTGCTTTCATTAGGGTTTCCCATTACACCCTATCTGAGAACAACTTCCTAATTCAAGATGGCATAGGCAGAGCTGTAGAGTGTTTCCTCATACGTCTGAAATAAGATTTGGGGTTTTCTTTTTGCTTGCTTTTCCTCACAGATTTTGGACCAGTTAAACAGAGATTCACAAAGCAATATTACTGCTTTGCAGGCAGCTGTGAACACTGCAGCTGCTCCACTAGCTGTACCTTGTATTTTCCCCAGTTAATCTAAGCTGCACAGACAAGCCATGGCAATCAAACCATGATTTTAAGCAGAACTTCTTCCAGCCACATGGCAAAGGTAAGGTGTCACCATCTTCCTACAGTAACCAAGTCTCTCTGCTAGGGCACAGAGGCTAAAACCAAGACCTTTCTGTCTCTTTGCTTGCAGGTCAACATTTGCTTTTTAAGTTTGGCAGCAGCCCAGGTCCTACTGTCCGCTGAACTGGCCACGGCCACTGTCTGGCATGTGGCCCCAGGTTCTCACACATGGTGGCAGGCTGCTGCAGAGGTGAAGACAACAGACACCCAGAGCAGCACACCCCGGGCACAGCTCCACGAGGCGTGTCTAAAACATAACCTGTGAAAAAAATAATAGTCAGCCTTTCTGGCAGTCATTCAAAATGGCATGGCAGTAATTACCAGTAACACTTCCTGAGGTTTTCTTTCAGACATCAGCACTGCAATGGATGCTTTTGGGATGCAAATACAAGTAGTAGTGACTGCAACAATTGCAAGAAGAAGTGCTGTTTTTATTAAGTGTCCTAGTTGTGTTTTAAATAGGTAAGTTTCAATGAGAGTCTTAAAACCACAGTGGCCAGCCCCTTCTTTTGTTTAAAGCTGTAAAACCATCTGGTTGAAAGCATGATTTCACTCAAAAGAAGAACCTATGATCAACAGAAATCAAAACTGTTTTGATGAAAAAATGCTGAGTTTATGTCAGAAAACTAAATGCTTGATTTTCTGGATTTCCATCCAATTTAAAATGGAAATGACTGTTTAATCAAGAAAATATTTGGAGAAAAAATTCTCAGCCATCTGTATTTATGTCTATTTGATGACAAGTTCGTTTCTTTCCTGAAGAGCTTGTCTCAACATGAAGTTGTGCTGGAATAAGTTATTCAGGACCATCCACTTGTTGCTGGATAGCACCATGTGTGGATATTCTTACTCAGTAAGAGCCCTCCATGTGTCTGCACATATCTTGCATTAACAATTCACATAGTAGGGACAGGAGTAGAGTAATGTGATTTTCTCAGAAGCTTCCTCCATGACCAATAGGAGAGCAGGCTGCAAAACTAATTCTCGTTAATGATGAGGGGTTAAAACAGGATGGGGCAAGAGGATGCCAGAAAGTATAAGGGAAAATTTTTCTTCTCTTTGATGTGAGAATGCAGAACTAGCCTCTGTTCCTTTTCTACATACTGATGAGGCAGAGTTTTAGAGAGCATTTGGACCCCTTTACAACTGTATGGGCCCTTCTGCAAGAGCTCCCTTTCTGCAAAAATCCCTCTTAGTGCCAGCATTGCAGTGTCCAGGAGCAGGTCAGGCTCCTTAATGGCCATCACCTTCTTCTGCCTTCCCAGACCATCCGTGCAAATAGTCAGTGTTCGTCTAACTGCTGTGAGAGTGCACTCCTGACATGTTCAGGCCTGCTCCTCCTGTGGCATCTGGACATAAAGATTTTAGGTTTTAGGACACATTCTCAAAGTGCTTTAGAAATAAAAATGGAGGTATCTTCTTTGCATCTCATCCCCTGCACCACCACTTAAATCCTCCACAATATTACTTGGTTAGAGAGCTCAGTTGTTCTGTTGCAAACATGAATGGAAAGAGAAACATGTTTTACATTATTTATTTTCTTTTCATTAGATGTTGACCAGAGCATCCTGCTATTCTGATATGCAAACCTATCACCTGCCCTTTAAACTTAACTCCCTCCCTCCCTAAAAATGCCTCTGATAATCACGAAAGCAAGAGAATGTACACATACATTTTCTATTAGTTTAATTTCTGACAACATTTTCTTCTCTGATTTTATTTTTTTAGTCTCTATTTATGTTTAATTTGGCATCTGACCAATTAAAATGATGCTCTATTTATGCTTTTTAGCAAATTATTTTGGCTTTGAATTCTTAACATTTTATTCATGGTTATTTGGTCTTGTATTTAGTACATACCCAGCTTGCCTGCTCTCTAACTTTCAAATTAGAATATTATAAATGCCTGAAGGCTTACTAGAACTCAGGCTCTTTTGTAAAAAAAAAAAATAAAAATCAAATATAAGACACATTTTCTATGTACAATCTTTCATGCAGCTGAATCAATGACTTACCACGGTGTCTAATGTGCTGAGGAGAGTATTTCCTCTGCATGAGGATCTCAGGGAGACTGTGTATGTTTCTCTCTACATGTTTGTGTGCCTCTTGGTTGCTTTTCAAGATCTGTCACTTTATGTATGAACATGATATTGACATATCTACCTGATGTCTTTCTTCAGGTAAAGGATGTAATATAAATCAGAGAGGTTGCAGCTCTCCATGGCCAAGCATATTGAAGAAATACACAAAAAACCCACTAAAATAGGAGCATGGAGGAAAAATTTCTCAGTGAAATGGTCTGTTCTGAAACTAGATAGACATAAAGGTCCCTTCTGACATCAGATTACAAGCATGCAGGAAAACCATCACCCTGTTAATTGTGAACCATGCTTTTCTTTAAAATGGTTTCATTAACCCCTTGAACAAGCAAGAAAGCAATACACAGGAAAGCTTGTGCCAAAATGTTAGAACTAAAGCTACTTCCTCTACTCATCTTCAAAAGCATTTTATTCTGCTAATATTCCTCCTTGACATAGGAAAGCTACTACCACAACTCTACTTGAGTAAAGTTTTAGAACTTCAAGAATAATTTTGTAAAATGTTACAGGGGAAAATATAAAAATATCAGAAATAGAGTCTTCTGAAATTTCCTTTGAAAGTTTGTCTTGATTTATCATACAGACAGCATGACTCTGTCATGGCAGTGATATAAAAATATCTTTGCTGGCTTGTGGGGTAATATCAGAGTTGGACAGTGCTTGTTAATCTCATCCTCTCCTTAGATCCTGTGATGGTTTTGCTTGGTGTAATTTATTATCTGATGTTTCAAAATCCTCCTCCAAGTTTGTAGGCAAAATTCCTCATTTTCAGTCCTAGACTGTCATGTCTTATTAACAATTGAAGTTGATTACATCATGTCCTATCACCTTCAAAAACCAGCTAAGCTCTGCTTATGCCATTAAGAGCATTTGACAGTGCAGAGAACTGTCATTATAGGCCTCTCTTACTTTTTCAGATAAAATAGACTTTAATTTCTATTGCCTTTTCTATAGGTCATGTTTCCTCAACCTCTTATTACCCACATTGCTTTCCTTTGGACTTTCTCCGTTTTGTCTAAACGTCTGTTAATGTAGGATGCCTAAAATTATACCCTACTGCATGACCTGATGGGGGCATTGAAATAATTACATCACAGGTCTTGCAAAAAGCAACAGGAAAAAAAAAAAGTCCAGTGAAGGTTATTAAGTACAGAGAGACCACCTTCCCTGAGCTTCAAATTGGTGGCTGCCAAGAGCCTATTTTGGAAAGCAGTCTACCTTTTTTACAGCAGTGTGCCACTGAATCCCATTCATCTTGTGGCCTGCAAAAATCCTCAGAGCCTGATCTGCAGCCTGGCTGCACAGCCAGCTCCTCCTCACTGCACTTTACTGAGTCTGCTTTTTTCTTTCTCACTGGGATATCTTGCATGTATCTGTCCTGAATTTAATCTGATTCATTATAGGTCAGCTCCCTCCTATATAAACATCATCTACCAAAGACAGAGAAACAATCTACTTCTTTCCATAGGGCAATTGTTCCCCTGTCACATACTTGACATATCTTTTTAAACCTCAGTTGTACATACAGTGAAGGCCCTAAAAAACAGAAGCTTTCCAACAGGGTTAGTTAATATGCTGTGTAATTTAGATGTGTAAAACAAAGATCTACAGGTCTGGCCATCTGTTTTGACTTGTCTGGCTAGGACAAATGCCCCCCAACGAGCATATGTTTAATGCTTGAATGTGGTCTCTGGTTTGTCAATGTTCATATCCGCCTGTTTGGAGGGCATGGTGCCCATTACACGTTGCTGAGGCACTTGGCACCACTTTGGGCATGGAGAGGTTTGTGCAGGCAGTTCACACAGGCTTGCTGGGTTGCATCTGTTGTTCTGGATTTCCCACTGATGTGTTTTCTGGCTATGCCAGCACAGCTGCCACACGTCTAGTGTTTGCCTCACGTCTGCTGAAAGGTCCGTGCCAAGAAAAACTAACAAGGAGTAGGGAGAGACTTGGAAAGCAAGACAGCAACTGGCTTTCTTGGGATGGTCTACAGATGCTCAGCTGAGTGAGTTAAACCCAGAAGCATCCTCCCCAAAAGCAATGATGCTGTACCAGGCTTGACAGAGGACCTACGTGTTGGGAGAGAAGATAGAGCTGGCACCTCAGAAGAAACCTTGTCACCATAGCAGAGATCCACAGTCTTGTTGGCTTTGCACCTAAAAAACATGTTCCAAGGGCTTTTCAACAGATCCAACCTCTGCTCTAAGCAAGTTCAGTGTGGTATTGAACTTGTGCTCCTAGATGCCACTTGAGTTAGTGTTGGTGTACTTGGAAATGTAAGAATGTCCATAAGTAATCGGAAAACAGGGCAATCAAATTTGGTATCTTTTCTCTATCTCCATGCCCACATGTGAATAAGAACAGCAAATGCAAGATACCACTGGCCAGAAAGTCTTAACTTCCAGGGACTGGCAGCACAGATACTCCCTGGGCCAGAAGTATTATCTTCTTCTGTCATAGATCTCAAAGGATTTCTACACATGAATTGTACAGCTGCTTTTGAACACAAGTCAGTCTGAATAACCAGTTTTCCATGACAAGGAGTGCCACCATTGAAGTACATGGTGTCTGAAGAATGACTGCAGTCCGTCTATATCCAAGACAGCAGAAAGAATACCTATTTATTCACTTTGTACCTCAACTTCCTTGATATCTAAACATTAAATGCCTTAAATTTTGTTTCCTAGAGCGCTGAGAGCTTGGTAGTGCCTGGAATGTGCAAACACCATAAACTCAGGATGCCTCCAGTCCACAGAGGTTATTGCTTTTGTTTGACCTACACTTTGTACATCCTTGGACACACAGTGATTTAGCTTCAGAAGGAAGAAGAGCAAAGCTGCTTCCCTTACTCTGCCCACCACTTCTGTTGAAAACAGTGGTCAAGCCCAGCTTAGGAAAAATGAGACTCCAAATCCAGGAAGACTGAGGCGGGCTAATGACTTAAGTCTTACAATTCTTGGACAGATCCTTAAGCCATTTATTGGAAAGGTTGGGATTTTTTTCACAACTTTCACCAGACAGATCTGAAAAAGATGCTTTCCTTCTGCAGTCAATGTGAGAGTCTGAAGCCCAATATTATCAACAACCTCTTAAATTAAGGAATCTCTCCCTGTGTCATAATTAAAATAACTACACTGATTGATTATTTGTACGTCAATGCAAAGTTTTGCAGCCCCAGCTGTGCACACAGTGAGACAAGAACTTACAAGCACAGAATAAGAAGGCAAAAGACAGTTTGAAAAGTATATAATCACCACTGGCTTTGTTCCAGAAGCCCTTCAAGTTTCCATCCATAGCTACAGAGCTTTCTCCTGGATGTTGCTTGTGTCTGTGTTAAGACCCATTCCTTATTCTCGTACTCTACTTGTATAAGAGTTGAACTGTTTGCAGGTCATAGAGGCTAGTGCCAAACTCAGAAATTTACCTTAGGTTTGGCTTAAATTTGAATATTGATAATGCTGTGTCTGCTTGTATAAGATGAAACTGTATTCAGTAGAAAAATTAATTTATGTACGAGGTTTGTTATTGCTGATTAAAAAAAAAGGAGAGATAGCAAGATAAATGCCTATTTAGATAGGAGATGTTATTAGACATCCTGTGTACTGCCCGCAGCCTATCTAGGCAAGACAATATAACACATGTTTAAAAATGAGAGGATTTTGAGAGTCATTATGATATTTCTCCAAGTAACATATGTTTACTTAGCTGAAGGTCTCTCTGAGTCAAGCATCTGGCATAGATTTATCACAAAAATTAGATTTGGCCTCAAAGCTAGAATAACACCTGAAAACTTAACTTTGATAAAGATGGCAGGATTTGAAGAAGAGGTACTATGGCCAGAAGAATGAGAAAGGTGGCTGAATTTGTTGATGGGCCATCACCTTTGACTTTTTTTTTTTTTAATGGCCTCCTTTGCATGGCTGGTGAACTGGGAATCTCAGTTTATGCTTCCACAGAAGCTTTTACATCCATCAAAGGTGTCTATTTCTTATTTAAATATTTGTTTAAGGTAGAAATTACCAGTCTTGGAGGCTGCTGCTACAAAATCTGAGCAATCTTTCATAATTTGAGGATTATAGTGAAGGAAAGGATAAAACAGATGCAAGGGGAACTGCATTCTGAAAAACAATTCCAGTGTAGAGATTTCAAATGCCAGTATCATCTGAATGGTACAAAGACCCTTTTTCTGTAAGAATGCAGTTTGGTGCTGCTGGCCCAGTGTTCTATCTTTACTAACCTCCTACCCCCCACTCTAGCTAGTCAGATCACAGCTTTATCACTGAGATGTTTATTTTGTGCTTCATTTCCTTCCCTCTTTACTTTTCTTCCTTTCGTCACACTTTCTTGATTTAGCAAAAAACTGTCTATTGATCAAAGATTAAGAAAGAAATGTTTAAAAGAGCCAAACATTTCAAGCAATCAACATGAGTAGCTCCAAAACTAGCCTGAACAAAGGAGAAGTATTTGGGGGGGTGTGCCTTTGTGGTTTTTTTTTTTTTTTTTTTTAATTAAGGTAAATGTTTTCCATTAAAGTTTTTAAATAGGAATCCAGAAAACAAGGATAGGTAATAGTAGTAAATTAAAAAATATGCAATTACATTCTATATTTCTTGGAAAAGCAGCAAATTCAGTTATCATACAGATTAAATTCCGTCTTGAGGTATACATAGAAATGCCAGAAATTTAGCAAAGAATAGTGCTAAGGAAACCTATCATGCTACAGTGTGTATCTTCAACTTTTTATTGTCCCATTCTTCCCAGGGTACTGTCAAATGTTTATGGAGACATACTTACTGGGAAAAAGTGAGGGTTAAACCAGATGGGGGCACTGGGTTCCTTATTACTTTAAAATTTGGTTCTCTATTCCTTGAAAATGGCCTATTTCAAAGAAGGAGCTGCCTGTCTTGTATTTAACTGTCATTTACTAGAGTCTTGCATGTGATTTCTATGAATTATTCATCATCTGCAGATGGAGTCCAAGCCATCCATCACAAATATCAAGCTATTGAAAGCCAGACCTTGATCCAACAGTTACAATTTTGCATGTTCCAACTGGAGAGGCATCAAAGGTGTGGTTAAAATAAGATCAATATGAAATCCCTGCTTGGAAATAATCCATAACAGGGATTTTAAATTTATTCCTTCCTTTCATAAATTTGTTTGATGAATGTATTCATGGAAAGATGGAGATAAAATGGAGAAACATATGAAGAACCTTGTTCTCAAGCCTCTGGGTGCCATAGATTTAGGTACAGTTCCCACAAACTTCCACTGTCCCATTAGTCCCATTAGGCAAACCAGTTAAACAATGTTGTGCTTCAACTCCCACTTCAATGGGAACACCTAGTAAAGAAAAAACATTGGGATGAACACTTCTTTGTAGTTTGTGTAAGTAAACTTGGCCAGGTGAGGAAGTTTCGAGCCATAAGAACTTTCCAATTAGAAACCTTTTATAAGGGAAAGGAAAAAAAAATGAAAAAAAAAAAAAACCTGTATCAGACAAATCCAAACCAAACTAAAACATGCTCATATTTCTCTCATGGTAGCATCTTCAAACATTGTGTTGTAAGAAAAAGTCTGAATGAAACTGTGGTATGATTCAAAGAATTTGATGTTCACTTGAAAGTGTACAGAGAAGAGGAGGTATTCCAGGAAAATGAATCACAGAACTTAGTGTTCTAAAATATTTGGCTTAAAATGTTATATTAGAGACAGCTGAAGTCTCTGTGACCACTCTGGGAAGAGTATGGAAGCTTCTCCATCTCTCATAACCTCAGTAGCTTAACAGTCAAAATGCAAGGAAGCCTCTGGTTCCTGGAAGGTCCACATTCAGCAGAGCCACCAGGCTTAAAATGTTTCCATATTCACTAGATCCACTTCTCCCCATCACACAACCCAGTTTTGTTTTTCTAGTTCTACTTCTCATCCTCCCAAGGAAAGGACTCTGAAACAAGAAGGTCTTCTAGTCAAGAGGACAGTATATATGAAGGTGACCTATTTATATTACTGTCTTTAATCCATGACGGAATGAGTAAAATCATGATAAAGGCTGGGGTGTTGTGGTTTGAGGCTTGGAATGGGGGCATGACCTTCCAGCAACTGGGAGGACCCCAGGTAGGGGTGAACCATTGTATTCCCTCCCCTTCCAACACACACTCTGATAAGAGGCAGGAAGTGGGTTCTAATTTCACTCCTGTCCTGCAGCTCAGAGAGGGAAGTTGTCTTTTCACTCCGTGGGACCCTGGAACCATTTCTGAGGGTTTTGTATACTTTATTTTTTGTATTTTCCCCTAATCTTTGTATATATTATTTTCCTTACCTCCCTTTTTTGTTTTCTGTTCCTTGTTAAACAATATACTTCATTTCTTTTTCCAAAGTGTCTCTCTTTCTCTCTCTTGGGGGGG